>NC_133324.1:185432258-185733394 GCF_042186555.1 Aquarana catesbeiana
ATTGTTGTTGAAGTGCATGAACCGCAAAATCTGCTCGTATCGTGCCCTGGTCATGGAGGCAGAGAACAAGGGCATATGGTGAATTGGGTCAGTGGACCAATATGACCGCAACTCACTCTTTTTAGTTATGCCCATGTTGAGGGAAAGGCCCAGAAAGATCTTAAATTCGGAGACCGTAATTGGTCTCCAATCTCTGGCAAGGGAGGACTGGGGAATAGTGGCGATGTGTTGACCAGTGTATAAATTGCTTTGGTCCACAATAGATCTATAGAGATCTTCGGTGAAAAACAGCGAATAAAAATCCAGTGGTGTAAAATCAACTGTTTCCACCAGAATTCCGGGTTGGCCAGTGAATGGGGGAAGTACGGGTGCTGCAGAAGTGGTGGGTTCCCAATTTGGATTGGCGAATGTGGCAGGAAGGGCACTATGGACATGACGGGCCTGTGTTCGTCTTCTTGGTGGCAGTGGGACACTACTAGTGCTTGCCACCTCGCCAGCTTGAACTGCACTTATGGGACTCGCCACGTCACCACGTGATGCTGCAGTGCTGGATGTACGACCAGGGTGTACTAAGCCGCTGGTGCTTGCCAGTTCACCAGAAGGAATAGCGGCGCTAGTACTGCTCTGCTTCATACGAGGGACCTGCGGTTCTTGCACTTCAGGGACAGAAGAAGAAGATTGTGGTCTGGTACAGCCTGACCTTAGCAGGGACCACAACTCCGTCGTCAGAGCTATCTGTCATGGAGCTGCTGTCCTCTACAGGATCGTATTCTGAGCCTGAATCTGACAGATGAGTGACTTCCTCTTCACTATCTGTCATGCTCAGAAACGTGTAGGCCTCTTCACTAGTGTACCTTCGATTTGCCATTTTGGCTCTAAATTTAGGGGTACACTAGTGAGACTCACAGGCAAAAAGCTCCTGACTGTTAGCGACTGATTCAAAACGCTACTAAAAAACTGTTAGCGATCGCAGGGATCAGGCCTGACTCTGCGAACGCTGCAGTTATGTGTGCTTAGTGTTTTGTAAGTGTCAGTGATCGATTGATACTGCACTTGGGTGGGCAGGGCTGGGCAAAGGGGCAAAACGCAGGTGCTAGCAGGTATCTGGGCTGATCCCGCTAACACTGTGTTTATGGGAACCCTAAACTGCTGGGGACGCTAGTATAGATCTGATATTGATCCGTTCAGATACTATAGCACTAAGGGAGGTGTATGCTGCGTGCGTGGGTGTTAGCGGTACTGTCACTAACCTGACACGACGCAGACCTTATCTGACCCTAAAAACGTAACTTATATCACCGCCGGGCAATTAGGGGGTTAAACGTTTATAAGGTAATAAACGGCGGGTGCCCTAAAACTATAATAAACTATAAAAAACAAACTAACTAACCAGCGTCACCCATAACAGGTATACGGTGATCACTGGTGAAAGGGTTAACTAGGGGGCAATCAGGGGGTTAAAACCTTTAGTAGGTAGTATATGGGGGCCCCTGTAGCTATAAAACGCTGACGGCGAACCTATATACTTACCTCCCTAACTAGCGTCACCAGTAACACTAATACAGCGATCAGAAAAATGATCGCTTAGTGACACTGGCGACGGGGGGTGATCAAGGGGTTAACCTTTACTAGGGGGGGTTAGGGGGGTACCCTGGACCTAAAGGGGGGTACCCCAGACCTAAAGGGGGCTAGCCCTAACACTTATAACTGTCACAAACTGACACCAATGCAAAAAAAAAAAAAACTGCTATTGGTGTCAGTGTGACAGGGTGATCGGGGGCTGACTGGGGGGTGAAAAGTGTGCCTGGCATGTTCTACTGGAAGTGTAGTGTTTGGTGCACTTACTTGATGTCTTCTCTCCTCGGTGCCGGAACGAAAGAGACCGGCTCGAGGAGAGATGACATCACTTCCTCTGCCTCTGTTTACATTACAGAGGCAGAGGAAGATTCTCATTGGCTGGGAGCGATCGCGAGGGGGGGGGCCACGAATGAATGGCCTCCCCCTCAGGTCTGATCGCTGCCAGACAGAAGCCGACCACCTCGGGCATCGGGGGGGGTCCGATCGAGGGGGGGTACGTGATTCTGCCTGCCCGTGCCATTCTGCCGACGTATATTGTCGTGAGGCGGTTGGCAAGTGGTTGAGTAACTGTCTTCCCATACAAGAGGTTCATGCAGACAGCTGACTGAGAGTCTGCAGGAGTTTTGTTGAAAGGCTTTTGTTATACCTATTTAACCCCTTGTTGCTACCTCCCTGACTGCAACCTCGAGCAGCTCACTTTAGAAATTCAGCAATGTCAAAGCCGATGAAACTCCTGCGTATTAGCAGGAGTGACGTCATCCCCACCCAGGAGATGAAAGCTGCCACCATTCAATACCCAGATGCCAGCTGCTCAAAGATGCCAGGGGGAAGCTCCAGGACATTGGCATCACTGGAGCCAAGGTGAGTATAGTACACCCTTAATGTAAAAATAACTGATATCGGAAATCTTTTTCAACTGCTTCTGTATAGTTTAGGCTCAGGTGATTTCATGTTGTCAACACCTGTGAAAAAAGTGTTTTTTGTGGAAAAAATAGAAAATGAATGCAGCCACAACATCTAAGCTGCAATATATTACATTTTTGTTCTTGGGTTTACATGCGCTTTGAGACAGACAGAATAGGTTCTGAACATTCTTGATTGCCATTACATGCAGGCCTTATAAGTTGGGAAAACCTATTATTTTTTTAATGACAGGATTATTCTGTGTTTCGGTCTGGGCTTTTATTAGACATAGGGTGTCAGGTTTTTAACAGATTCTAAGAATTTGTTCTTCCTGGCAAAAACCAGAATTATTAACCTCACACATACTGGATGAAACTTTTGCAAGTCTTAGTCCCTGCTTAGAAGATATGATTTTCCCATGTTATACTGCCCTTGGAGAATTCGTTTCACAAAATGACTTCCAATAAGCTTCCAGGACAGCAGTCTTCCCTCACTTCTATTCTGTATTCTGTTTTGTTTTTCCTGCAATATTTTTTCTCTTCTAATGATAAGTTTTACCAGGTTAGGCCTTTATTTGGTTTGATGTGTGTTTTCTGTAGCTGTTGGTGAGATACCAAGCAAGGTATTACGCCTATTTTAAACTTCAAAAATTATATCAGCGGCATCGGTTTCTTAGCTTGACACAATTTCAAACAGTAATTTTGTGTTCCACTTATGACTGACATGCTACTGTACCCTGCTGTTTTCTGTATCGATTACTGCCATATATGGCTCTGTGTAGTGAACTACAGGTGGACAATTTAATTTTAGCACTAAGGCATAGAATTGTTTAATGTATGAATTATGCAGAAGAATTAGTTATGCTTTTCTGGCATGTCATTAATTATGAATTTTTAATGTAAGAAAAAAAATGACTGTTTTGTCAAAAGAATATTTCTAAACTGATGTCTTTATGCTTGCAATCAGGTTGGGCCATCAGAAGAGGCAGCGCTAATTCTGCATAGGAAAGGATTTGATTGCATGTTTGCAAATAAAGAACTTGGTCTTTTCTGCTCTACATCTCAGGGAAAGGTATTTCACTTCAAAGGAGTACTGTGCAATTTTTTTCTTATACCTCAGCTTTTGTGAACTTTAGGTCTTAGCCAGCCAAACAATTGGGGTATTGTTATGTAGCCGAGCCACATTTAAATCTAAAATGTAATGTATTAAATGTATCAGATTTTCTTAGGTTTGGAAATTCTAAAAAAAAAATCATTGGTTAGATATGTTTCTGGACATAATAATAGTAATAAAAAAAAATGTAAGATAGCAGCACTGCAAAGCATTAGTAACCAGCAGCACTATCCACCACAGCTTTTCAGAATTGTGGTTCTTTCAAATGTTTGTATGTAGTCTTAGATCATGCTTAAGGTAAATGGTACCCGTATCTGGTAGCCAACATAGTACTGTCCATGATCCTTTTTTTTTTTTTATTTGCACTAAACATTAATTTTTCAGATGCAGTACTGTCTCACAAGCTGAGATATAAATATTTCAGCAGGTAACGTCATTATATAGGGATGCAAACAAGGAAACAAAACTTTACCATGAAAATTGTTGCAAACTGTGCAGCCACCTCAATCCATTAAAAAGTGTCTCTTACACAAAATAAACCTTTAGGACACATGGTTGACTCATGAGAGCATGAAGAAGCACCTGCAGGAGCTTTGCACTAACCAAGGTGATATTTTCTGATCCTCTAATGCCTAAACCCACTTACGTCTAATCAGAGATGATCCCAAAGAGCTTCTCGCGCCTCTGTGAACTCTGACATCCAATGCTTACTGATGCATGCGGTCTGAAGCACCAAGACTCCACCAGAGAGCAAGATGGTGCCAACTCCATTTTCTATTGGTTTTGGGAAAGGGATGATCCACCCAACACTGATGCTGAGCCTACAGCTCTACCATGCTCAGACTTGACTCTCCAGTCATATCACTGGAACCAAAGGTCTAGAGTTCCCTATTTGCCTCTATATGTTTGAGCACCTCTAGAGATGCAGAGCCACCTTCTGTGTCCATTCCTAGTGAGCTACGAGTTCTGCTGCTATGAGCTTTACATAACAGCTAACCTGGAAATTCTGAAACGACTGCCTACTGGAGAAGATTTTGATAGATGGGTTCAGCTGTTCAAGCTTTCACTGCAAAAATAGGTAGAGAACCTCACACAACAAGCCACCAATTGGCTTTCCTTCGAGACCACTTCCTCCTCATAGGAGTCATGGCTGGTTGCCCTTGAAATTTACAGCTGCCCACCCGCAGCTGCGACCAAAAGACCTAGAAGACAGGAGCTGCTGTAACATGTTCTGAGGCATCCTGGAGGCTTCAAGGGGGGTGGCCTTAAAGCTACAGTTGTAGCCGTTTTCCACAACATTGTGGGGACTTCACCCACTGTAGAACTGGAATTAGATTTAGTACATTGCGCTCTGGGGTTGTGCAATGCCAGATCTGACCTCCCCAGAGACGTGCTATGTCAGGTTCATCATTACACAATCAGAGGACATCATGATGCTGGCATGACAGTTGGGTCCCATAGACTTTGGGGCAATTGTACACCTACTGCCCGATTTTATCCCAATTCTCCCTGACGAAGACGCACATAAACAGCATTACATAGTAAAGCCACTTCTAGATCTTCAAAACCAGGACACATTGTACAAAATGAGGCCATCCTTTTTACAAGAAAGCTCTCAGGGGTCTTCACCATTTACCAACACAACTAACTCCAAGACTTGTTCAGGTATCTGGACGTTACTCCTGAAATTGGTCTAGCCAGAGACCTGCAGCAAATCCTTCCATGATGCACCAGATGCCCCAGATCAATGAACAAACACTGGGCAGATCCACCAGCAACCCCTGGGTCAAGTGAACCTTAAAACACCCCAGGATCAAGCAAGCACACCAGAGCATCCACATTCTTTCTGAATCTATACTTACAGCAGCCATCTTCCCACACTACACATATGAACCCAGAAGATCCACATTTCTCCCACCCAACAAGTACAGATTGAAACACATGTACCGTGTCACAACAGAACTTCCCCACATTTCACCAAGGAATGGATGAATACTTATGAATATCTTTAACATGGGTTGCATTCCTTTACACGGTATTGAGCTAATTGCACCTAGCCAGGAAGTATAGCCAATATACAGCTCCCGGATGGTCTGTCCTAGCTGATCCCCTTACCGATAAACTGGCTTCCCACCTATAAGACCACACTGGAAACCCAGCCAGCAGTGCAGCGACTTTATTCACATTCTCCTGGGAATCGGAGTATACCATGACAATTCCCTAACAGTCTGGTGTTGAAGCTTCTCAGGACTGACAAGGTTATAGGTTTCATAAGTTAAGTTACAACATGTTTATTAAGAGCCTTTACAGTTTTAAAGTGTATATGAACCTTCATCACTATTTGGAATGTATAAGATATATATGTGTGCATATTAATTTGTATAATATTTTGATACACTAAGCGCAGTTTTTATATGTGAACCCTCATCTTGTACAATGATCCATTCAGCTTAAAATAGAAATGAAAGGCAAAATATTTGCGTATGCATATAAAAAAAAAACATAAATACCTTTTTTTTTTTTTTTGTTCCCTTTTTTTTTTTTTTTTTTTTTTAAAGTGATCACATGCACTTTGTTTTCAACTGCATAAGTGTCAGGAACCATGAATCGGACTGAGACAGAAGTACAGTAAACATCACACTATTTCATAAAATGGTAAAATGGTATAAACAGAACAAACATAGCCAGAGTTGGGTAACCAGGGCGGGTAGTCGGAACAAGCCAGAGAAACGAGTCCAGAGATCAGCGAAGTCGGGTGCCCCAAACAGGATCAGGAACCAGAAGGAAAGTCAGCCAAGCAAAAGTCTTTCACAGGAAAACACAGCAGTCTGGATATGTTGAGCAAGGCAAAGGCACAGAAAATCCCATCCAAGGAGTTTATATAACCGGCAGTTCTAGCTGATGAGCAGAAAATGAAGACCAGGTGAGTCACTATGGAAGGAAGAGTCTTTGGCAATTAACTGACAGCTGAGCACAGAGGTCTGAAAAGGAAGGGCTGAGCCCAGCCCTGACAGTACCCCCTCCTCAACGACCCCTCCCCCTTGGAGGGCCACCAGGTTTGAGGGGAAAACATCTATGGAAGGCACGGAGGAGAACAGGAGCATGTATGTCTGAGCATGAGACCCAAGAGTGTCCCTCCTCCAATGATCCAGGTACTGTATGCGCCCCCGGAAGCTATGGGAATCTGTGATTGTATCTCATATTCCTCATGGTTCTCAACCTGAACTGGGTGAGGACATGGTACCGAAGTGGTGAAATGGTTGCATACCAAAGGTTTTTATAAGGAGGCATGAAATACATTTGAAAAATGCATATCAGTAGGAAGGTCTAACGCGTAGCCACTGGGTTGATCCTACAGGGAATACGGAAAGGCCCAATGAACCTTGTTGCCAGTTTTAATTAGGGAACACGGGAGTTGGAGGTTGCGAGATGACAGCCAGACCCTGTCCCCAACTTGGTAGGGGTCTGCGGTCAGAATGGAGTCTGTACCTATCATTGGCACATTGCAATGACTCTCTTGGACCTGTAGGGAAGCGGTATTGACAGCATTATTGCGGGCAAACTCCGCCCAAGGTAAGAGGTCTAATCAGTTGTTATGGTGGTCAGAAATGTAGAAACCTAAAAACTATTCCAAAGACTGGTTGGCGGGTGATACGCAGAGGAGAAAGAAAGCTGAATTCCAACTGTGCATAAAAGCCTCGCCAAAACCTGGACACAAACTGGCTACCCCTGTCTGGGACGATCACCTTGGGTAGCCCATGTAAGCGAAAGATCTGAACAAAAATGGAAGCCTGTTCTTTAGATGTGGGCAACTTCTTAAGTGGAATACAATGAGACATTTTCAAGAACCAGTCAACCACCCTAAGCATAACTATGTTGCCCTGAGAGCTGGGCAACACCACAATGAAATCCATTGACAGGTGGATCCAAGGCCTCTCTCCATTGGGTATGGGTTGTAGGAGGCCCACTGAAAGGTGTCATGGTGTCTTACTCTGAGCACACACGGAACAAGCAGCTAAGGCGGATACATCAACACATAGACTAGGCCACCAGAATTGTTGGGAAATGGCCCAAAAGAGTTGAATCTTCCCTGGGTGGCCAGCAGAATGGGAGAATGGTAAGTCTGGCAGTACGGAGACTCTCAAGGGCAAAGCAGCGTTCACAATGTTTCTCAGGAGGAGAATAGACCTGAGCAGCAAGAATTTTGTCACCCAAAGGAGAAGTGAGACTGGTGCGAACCGTAGCCAGAATATGATCAGGAGGAATCACAGAAACTGACTCCATCTTGGAAGTGGAGGAAAACTGTCGTGACAAAGCATCAGCCCTTACATTCTTAGTACCAGGTAAGAATGAGACTATGTGATTGAAACTAGACAAGAAAAGAGCCCATCGCGCCCTTCTGGGAGAGAGGCGTTTAGCCTCAGACAAGAATGTGAGATTCTTATGGTCAGTCAGAATAAGAACCAGCACAGTGGTACCTTCGAGGAGATGCCTCCATTCTTTAAAGGCTAAAATGATCGCTAACTATTGTCCCCAATCTCATAATTGCATTCCGCAGGAGATGATTTCTTGGAAAAGTAGCCACAAGGATGCATAGCACTCTCAGAGGTAGGATGTTGAGACAGCAGGGCACCAACTCCAGTTTTGGATGCACCAACCTCAAGGATGAAAGCTACTGTAGGATCAGGATGTACTAACACAGGAGCAGAAGCAAAGGCAGCCTTGAGACTCTCAAAGGCATTAATGGAATCTGGTGACCAATTCTGTGGGTTACCGTCCTTTCTGGCTATATTAGTCAACAGTTTGACCAGAGACTAGAAGTTACGAATAAACTTTTGATAATTGGCAAAGCCAAGAAAACGCTGCAATGGTCGTAAACCCACGGGTCGGGGCAACTGTAGTACTGCCGAAAGTTTTTCTGGGTCCATCATAAAAACAGCAGTGGAAATGACATAACCCAGGAATTTAACCTGTTCGCAATGAAACTCGCACTTCTCCAATTTGCAATACAGGTTATTATCTCTCAACCTCTGCAGCACACGGCGGACATCTATGTGATGGTTCTCTAGGGATTAGGAAAATGGGGATATCTTCGATAAACCACCACACATAGCTGCAACAAATCTTGGAGGACATTGTTGATAAAATTCCTGGAGTGTTGCAAAGCCCTAACAGCATAACTAAGTATTCATAATGTCCTGTTCTGGTATTAAACGCAGTTTTCCTATTCGTCGCCCTCCTTGATCCTCACAAGATTGCATGCTCATCACAAATCAAGCTTCGTAAAAAAAACGTTGCTCCCTTGAGGTGGTCAAATAACTCTGTAATCAAAGGAATCGGATGCGCGTTCTTAATCGTGAAGCGATTGAGACCCCTATAATCAATACAAGGTCTCAGTTCACTAGTCTTCTTTTTCACAAAGAAGGAACCAGCACCAGCAGGAGACGAGGATCTACGGATGAAATCTCGAGTGTGTCTCAAACATAATCCTCCATGGCTTTGTCCTCTGACAAAGGGTAGCCCCAAAAACAAGGGGGTATGGCACCAGGTTGAAGGTCAATTGCGCAATCATACAACCGGTGCAGAGGCAAACTACCGGCTTGACCTTTGTTAAAGACATCGCAAAATTTGCAATACTTCTTCGGCAAGTTGGAGTTTAAAGGGGTGCACAAGACCTTAGCCACTTTCAGAAAACATGTCTTCCTGCATTGTGGCGATCAGGAAAGAACCTTAGCACGAAGCCAATCAAAAGAGGTGTTGTGCCTCTGTAACCAAGGATAACCAATAACTACTGGTAAATGAGGTGAGGAAATTATTTTAAATTGGATTATCTCATGGTGAAGAGCCCCTATGGCCGTGGTCAATGGAGCAGACTCATGAGTCACATTGGCAGGCTGTAGAGGTCTCCCACCGATAGCCTCAATGGCAAGTGGAGTGGCACGAAGCTGCAGCGGAACAGAGTGCTTACACACAAAGGCACCATTAATGAACAGGCCTGCAGCCCCAGAGTCGATTAGAGCCTGTGTCTCGATGAACGACTCAGACCAAGAAAGGGTCACTGGAACTAGGGCCTGATCTTCTGGATAACTGGGGACAAAACAATGCCACCTAAGGTCTGTTACCTACAGGACCTCAGGTGCATGCGTTCTCCTGGACAGGTAGGACAAGACTTCAGGAAGTAAACTGCCTGGCCACAATAAAGGCACAATCTCTCCATCCTCCTAAAGGCCCTTTCATCAGCAGAGAAGTGTGAAGCCCAATTGCATGGGTTCTACCTCACTGGCAGACTCGGTACCAGGAGGTATGGAAGATGAGGGAAGCATTTGTCGGACTGCAAAGCTTGGAGCAAAATGTACAGGAGGCTTCCACAAGCGCTCCTTAAAGGAAGGTGTCTCTCTGAGTCTGGAGTCAATGAGAACAGCAAATGTGATCAACCTTTCCCAGCTCAGTGGGGATGTCTCGGGCCCCTATCTCATCTTTGATGGTACCTGAGAGACCATGAGAAAAAGCAGCCATGAGGGCCGCATTGTTCCAAGCAACCTCTGCTGCCAGCGTATGGAATTCAATGGCGTAATCAGCAACAGTTCTCGTACTCTGATGGACATGCTCTTGTCAACAGAAGTGGAGCGTGCAGGAACATCAAATACCCTTTTAAAGGAAGCCACAAACTCAGCGTAACTCAGGACCGACAGGGTTTTGCGTCTCCCATAGAGTGTTTGCCCAGGCCAAGGCTCTCTCAGAAAGCAAAGAAATCACGAATGAAAAATTTGTTTCACCGACGCAAGTGTTAAAATAATAATGAACTTGAATTCAAATTGTGGTCTGCTGCAGTTAATCCTATATTATAATAGGGAAAATTTATGTATATGAAAGAGTACTGTGCTGATCCAAAAAGTGCTAGTGCAATATTACCACTAAAACGGTGTCTATACTTTGTATACAACTTATGCAATAAAACCTATAAAGTGCAATGTGCCAATAAATCAAAATAAAGTGCAAATTATCATGTGCAAAATATCAAGGGTAAAAACCCCAGAACATATTTTTCAATGATCCCCAGAGTTCATTTCCGTATCTCATATATATTCAAAGTGCATAATGGGCTTCTGAAGTAGCAGATTTAAGGCAGGATATCGATGAATGACGTTGTTGGACAAAGAACTCTGGGAGATTTATTCCATCTTTTTGGCCAAAAAGAGTGGACACTCCTGACCCAACTAGTGTCTACATGTCAAGCGTGTCTAATACAGTGTACATATAATTTTCAGCATATTGCGTCACAAGCAAACAGGCGGTACACTTCCGTTATACAAAACATTCTAACCTTTTAAAAATCAACCTATGCTTCCTAACCCAGACAAGTTCTGCAAACCATATATATTTTTAACTTTATACAAAACTTTCGTTTCTCTGCAGTATGCTCTTGCACAAAAAGAGGAACTCAGCAGGTTTGTGTATGGGAGGGGGAGTGAGTAAGTCCAGTGTCTTTAACCACAACCTGTCATAAATAGTTCCAGGATGAAATACAAGAAATATGATTCTTAGCTGAAATTCTAAATCAGTCTTACTACACACATAGCAATGGCCATATAAACTGACCCTCGTTGCCACTTCATTCCCCTCTTTGATCATAATCATAGCGATTAATATGAGCGAAATTAAGCATCACTAGATAACATAGTTTTATTTTTTTTCTCTCATGACCTCACTAGCAGGCACAAAACATTCTTCTACTGAGACTATTCCCCATTGTCAGCTCCAGTCTGGTCTCTCATTAACTTATAAAACACTGGGATAGTGACCCTTGGCCCATGGTAACAATAAGAATGCAAAAAGAGTAAAAATATTAGCACTCCATACACTATAGGGAGAATCTGAAAATAATTAAAACTGGTCTCTGCAATACTTGAGTTGGTGATCAGGGTATGGTTTACCAGCTCACCGGTGGAGCTAAAGCTCCGAACGGTTAGCCAGGTTTTATAGGGTGCATAAGTGGGGTCATAACAGGTTATCTGATTTTCAATGGAGCACATTGAATAGGTAGTCCCTTATGTATGCAAGTACCAGTTTCTGTGCCCTTGCATTGATAATGAGAGTGCCACAGTAACATCTTGGTAGCTATGGATCCTACTCTGGTGGTCTTTATACAAGGGTCACATGAATTACCCCCCCCCCCTTTTTAGCTCGGCCAGTATCACTGCTATGGCTATCAACAGTCTCATTATAAAGATTTTAGTAAACATTACATCGATGAATATCCTCAAGCTTCCGCTTATGTGTAGACCAAACAGCGTCCGGGCTGTGGTTGGAGCAGAGCTTAGTAGATGTCCTTTATCTTCCGCTGTGCATTGAGCCAGCAGCTTCCAGGGGTGTGCTGGCCGCAGGGCTGGAATTCTTCCTTCTGATTTCTCTGGTCAATCTCAGTCTCAAAGGATCTTGGGGATCTATTGTACTGTGCCAGGAGTCTGTGAGGTCAGCAGCTCGTTTTACCCTGGAGTGGTGTATCCAGGGTGTCACCTCAGCTACCTTAATGGCTGTTGGGGTAGATAGCAGAACAGTGTAAGGACCTCTCCAATTTGGCCCTAGTGGGATTAAGTTCCACTCCTTTACCCACACTGTATCTCCTGGTTTAAAGGGGTGTACTGGGTTCGACAGGCTTATGGGAAGTTTCTCTTGAACCCATTTCCCTATGTCTTGCTTACTCTCCCCAAGTTCACGGTTAACTACCCCTCCTATCTGATGCAAGTCTCCTCTTAGCCCTCTAATGATGGGTGGGGGCCTACCATACAGTACCTTAAAGGGGACAGATTTGTCCTCTTTTTTGGGGTACTCCGAATTCTCAGTAAAGCAATGGGCAACATCAAGGTCCATTTCATTTGGATTTCCTGACAGAGCTTGGCCAGTTGTGACTTGAGCGTGCGGTTCATTCGTTAACTTTTCCAGAACTTTGTGGCCCATATGCAGTGTGTAGTTTCCAAGTAATCTTAAGTGCTGTTGCTAATTCCTGGAAGCACTTGTGGACAAAGGCAGGGCCATTGTCTGAGCCTATGGTGAAGGGGATTTCATATCTGGGGATAAACATCTTTTACAAAGCTGCTTCCGTCAGTAAAGTACTCAAAGTTTGGATTTTCCATGGGGCTGTCTTTCAGTCTGGTCGGCTTGAATATCCATTACCTGGAGACAGTCATGAGTTAGGGGTTCTTGTGAGGTGGGGAGCAGAGTGGCTGGGTTTAAAGTGTTTACAGTCTCTAAGTGGATACGAGGAATTGCACACAGCATAGCTTGATATTTAACCAGTCGACTGTTAGTGAACCAGTGATTTCCCTTGTAATCCATTAATGCCTGTACTTGGTGTGGGACTCGGACATAAGTCTCCTGACCTAATGACAATTTGTCAGCTTCGGCCACAAGGAGGGCTGTTGCTGCGATGGCCCGCAGGCAGGATGACCATCCCTGAGCTACAGTGTCCAGTTGTTTCGTAAGGTATGCTACAGGGCGCTGCCACAACCCCAAGTATTACTGCTATTCCTTGTTTTTCACTGACATACAAATAGAGGAATTTTTGGCAGGCCTAGCGCAGGAGCCTGCATTAGGGAGACCCCTTTGTGGATTTATAGAGGGGTCTGGCTTTTGTGGCAAAGTCCGGTATCCAGATTCGGCAGAATCCTGCCACCCCCAGGAATTCACGTACTTGCCGTCTGGTAGTCGGGGTGGGAATCTGACAAACAGCTTCTTTCCTGCCTTCTCCCAATTGTCTCTGTCCTTGTGATACTCTGAATCCCAGGTACTTTACAGTCTCTTGGCACAATTGCGCCTTTCTCCGGGACACCTTATAACCTGCCTCCCACAGTAATTGTAACAATTCATTAGTGACCGCTGGGTCATTACAGCCTGATTGACCGCTCTGAGGTCTTGAACGAGACGACAGTGAGCTGTTCCAGGTTTCTGTACTGGGAGTAGAGGTGTATTTCAGGGAGACTGACAGGGTTTTAGAATTCCATAGTGTAGGAATTTGTGTAAGTACTTTTATATTCCTATTAGGGCTTTTCGAGGACCTGGGTACTGTTTCAGGCTGACTGGAGTGGCTCCTGATTTTAATTCAATAAGGATTGGGGGAATGTGTCTGGCTAATCCTGGTAGGTTGTCTTCTGCCCATAGTCCCGGGATGTCTTGCAGTATGCGGGCTTCAAAGGGATGGGGCAATTTTAGGATAGCCTGTCCATCAGATTGGAAGTATATGTGTGCTCTGAGTTTAGCAAGTAAGTCTCTGCCCAGCAAGGGAATAGGGGAATCCGGCATGTACAGGAACTGATGTTGGACTTGATGCCCCCCCAAAAACTGCAAAGTCTTTCTAATAGGAAGGGTCTTTTGACTTTATACTTCTGCACTGCTTGGTTAATTCTGTGTCTCTCCTCAGTATTTCAAAGGGTCAATAAAAGTTGCTGGCAGTCCAACCAAGTGGGGTTATAGGTCTGAGTTATTGACCGGAGCAAATCTGTCATGGCTTGGGGCTTCTCAGAGTAGGCAGGGTTATGAATCTTCCAGTTCAGTAAATCTGTTGTGGTAAAAAGGGGTGTAAACTAGAGTCCGATGTTCCCCTACCACCTGTTTTCTTAGGGGCATTTGCAGAGATTTGTTGAAAGACGGGGCAAGGGTTCGGCTATTTGCATCAGGATTTCTCGGAGTGGAAGTGGACACTTGATTGGGGAGCCCATTGACTACTACTGAGTTCCCTATTTCTGTCCTGCCTATACCCAGAGTGTTACGGTTCAGAGTATATTTACTGAGATTTGGCATTGACAAACTTGCTGAATCTGATGTAGGTGGACAACAACTTGAGTCCCCTTGTTTACTGGACGGGGCATTTGGACATGGCTCTGACCTGTGTCTATCTGAGGTCCATTCATCTACATACGGGGGAGGCTGATCTGTCTCTTCGGGTTGAGAATATATGTGCTTTGTTTGTTTTGTCAGTGGCACTACTCTTGTCATAACCATAATTCTGCACTGTTCCTCTTTTTGTGGCTTCTATCCACTGCAGGTCTCTATCTCCCATTTGTCCAAAGGATGCACAATCATCCAGACGGACGTTTTCTCCTAGCTGACTGACTAAGGATTTAGGACTAAGTTTTTAATTGCAATTCTTAGAAAATCCCTTCCTAAAGTTGGAGATCATGGATTGTAGGGGAGATTCAACACTGTTTCCCACCCATTCTTGTAATCTAAAAGACACCAAGACAGACACAGAGGATAGATGATGAGAATTCAGTAAGGGGTCTGAATCCTCGACACAAGTAGGAACAATAGACAACGCTTCCCTCGGTCAGTGGCCTTGGCGCGGTCTCCCGGTAAACGAATACGGCGGAGCTGAACCTTAAAACAAGCTGCTAGAAAGACTCAGTGCCGGTCCAGAGGCACTTTTAATTGTGAGTGTACATTTCAGACATTATGGATATTGTTTTATTGGCTAAAATAAATATATCATTTAAGTACATTGAGCAATGAGGGATGTTTATTCTGATTTTTATGAGATACCAAGACTGGCATGGAGATGTGAGGAGTATCTAGTGGTTATCCCAATATGAACCAAAGGCAAAACTTTTTCTAGGTTCTGGTGAGTGCCCATTTCAGAAGGTGGTGGTGGCGGCACATGAAGTGGTGAAAAGTTCTCAGTTTTAGAGCACGGATGTGGATGGAAGCACATTATGCACTTTGAATATATATGAGATACCCAAATGAACTCTGGGGCTCATTGAAAAATATTTATGTTCTGTGGTTGCAATATTTTACCCTTGATATTTTACACATGATAATTTGCACTTTATTTTGATTTATTGGCACATTGCACTTTGCAGTTTATAAGTTTTATTGCATAAGTTGTATACAAAGTATAGACACCGTTTTAGTGGTTATATTGCACTATCACTTTTTGGATCAGCGCAGTTACGCTTTCATATACATAAAGAAATTACAAAGCCTACTTTGCTTCTATCTGTGGAAAACGCCTGGGGCAGCTTCTCAAAGTATGTCCAAACCTGGTTGAGATAACCTCTGCATAGAACTGGATCGCCCCCAAATCCCTGGGGAAGCGGAACCAGACATACCTCCTTATAGAGGTAGTATTCGAGGCGGATGCCTGCACAGATTGGAGCATCAGCAGGGACAGCCTGCGACACAGGTACCGGAACAGCCCCAGTGGGAGGATCCAAGTGAGCAGTGTGACTCAGGGGTGTCCGTAATGCTATGGCAAACTGATCCATGCGGTGATCCTGCTCATCCAATCTGGAAAAAATATTACCAATAAGTGGATTTCCTGCATCTTCTGAATTCATGGCGTTTGCTTACTGTCAGGAATCATGAATCAGACTGAGGCAGAAGTGCAGTAAAAATCACACTATTTAATAAAATGGTATAAACAGAGCAAACCTAGTCAAAACATAGCCAGAGTTTGTTAACCAGGACGGGTAGTCAGAACAAGCCAGGAGTCCACATATCAGGGAAGTGGGGTTCAGCAAACAGGATCAGGAACCAGAAGGAAAGTCAGCCGAGCAAAAGCCTTTCACAGGAAAACACAACAGAGAGTCCGGATATGTTGACCAAGGAAAAGGCACAGAAGATCTGATCCAAGAAGTTTATATAACCATCAGCTCTAGCTGACGAGCAGGAAATGAAGACCAGGTGAGTCACTGTGGAAGGAAGAGTCTTTGGCAATTAACCAACAGCTTAGCACAGAGTTCTGTAAAGGAAGGGCTGAGCCCAGGGAAGGTGAAGAAGCAGTAGACTGGTCTTCCCAGTCAATGGCTGTGTGTGTGTGTGGGGGGGGGTGCAAACACGGGTCTGATGATTGGTGGAGATTAAAACTAAAAAAAGATGGAGCGCTAGAAACGCAGCAAGTAGTAAAATAGCAAGTAAATGCGATATGTAAATAGTTCCAAGGTCCAGGTGTGCCAGTAAGCAAAGTTCATTCACTGCTGAGACCAGACCAGGGTTTAGGGGTTCTGGTCTGTATCAGTGTGGATGGTCAGCTGTAGAGAGCAGAAGTGACTCTGTGGATATGGGTGAGAGAGGAGCGGCGCCACTCTGAGTGCAGTATGTTGGTTAAAATTCAATTTTTTATAAAAGTAAGATCAACACATTTTGGTGGGAGATAACATGCACCGGAGCCACCAGGAACTGCTGACCACCACCGCTACCCAGCTGGACTATAGCAGCCCAAGCTACTCATGCCATGTACATTATATCTCACCAAAATGTGAGTTGATCTTACTTTGCACTCAGAGTGGCACCGTTCTTCTCTCTCTCACCCATGATTGGTGGAGAGCAGGCTGAGTTCCCAGCACAGCCAGAAAACTGACCATGCTGTGCTCTCATGCCTAGTGTGGTCAGCTTTCAATAGAAAAGCAGATGGACTGGCAGGAACATCAGGTATTTCACACAAAGAAAGCAATACAAGGAGAGCAGGATACTTTTTTTTTATTATACTTGTACATGGTACAGCATGCACATATAAGGAATATGAAATGTTGGGGTAACATTCAAGTTTTTAAGATTTAGCACTTCTTGCCCCCAACCAATACACATCTTTTAATGTATGTTTAAGTTTCTAACCACTTTATACCTTAGATTGTATTATTTTCGATTGAGATGCTACTCGGAGCTCTGGGCCAGGGTAATTCCTCTTTAAGGTACTAATGAGGGCACACCTTGACTAAACTAAAAAGGGAAACCGTCTTTTTTTTTTTTTTTTTTCTGCTTTTGATGTTGAATATTGGCGATCTGTACAATGGCACCAAGCTGGGTGTGGGGCCCTGGGGGGGTTGGGCCTCCTCAGTGGGTTAGAATCCTTATCAACTTAGCATCCTCTCCTAACCAAGGATTCCTGACCCATTATCAGTGGTGGAATCACTGTAGATTCCAAACCACCAGCTGAATAGGGAAGTTATCCCCCTATGGGACAGAGGAACAAGATGACCTTTAGGAATTACTTAGTTCCAGACATCTAGGTAAATGTCATACTCTCCTTGGGGTGATTCCAACCTGACACCCCCCCTCCCCCTACGCACATAATTAGAGGTCTGCCTCCAATCATTACCATTTCTTAAACGGGTTAACGGTTAGCCACTTCACCTAAGGGCTGGGTATAACTGTAAATTTTACTTCTGAGGAAGGTGCTTAGGTCTCATGAATGCCTTATGTCCTCTGACACCAAGGTATTCTCTCTGACCTACTTTGACAATATTTAGCATTACACCAACTGGTTTTAAGTGGCAACCGCCTACCCCTGAGCCTTATTCTAGAGATTGTATTGTCACATTTTAACCTAGCAATATCGGTTAACTCCGTTATCTGACTGTCTACCCCTGTGGTTCTCAACCTAAGTCCTCAAGTACCCCCAACGGGCCATGTTTTCAGGTTTTCTTTTACTTTGCACAGCTGCTTTAAATCAATATCATTGACATGGTATTGAAAAGGGCTATTTTATCTAAGGGAAGTTCCCAAAACATGACAAGTTGGGGGTTCTTGATGTCTGAGGTTGAGAAACACTGGTCTACTCTACCCAGGCCTTCCACCACCCATTTGGTGGTTGGAAAATTTAATAAACATTTGTTTGAGACTTCCCCTCTTTTTCCTCATCCCCTAGTCCTGCTTCACACCCCTAGCTCCGGCCCACCTCACGCCTCAATACACCCTCCACAATTTTCTCTCTACCTACCTAGGTCTGACCTTATCTTACTCTTCCCTGCCTGTATTAGCCCCCCTCCCCACCGGATTCCTGCAATCAAGGAGATAATTATCTCACTAGTGCAAAGGGCTTAAACACCCCCAGGATAAGAAGAGTCCTCCATGTCCTGAAGAGAATACATGCACAAATTGCATGCATTCAAGAAACTTATTTTAAGGAGAAACAAAAAAAACCTAACGTTCTGGGAGAGTGCTATTTCCTGACATCCAATTGTAGCAGTACCAGAGATTCTTAATCGAAGGGAGCTTCCATTCCGATTTCCTGACTTGCTGTTGGGACTTTACTTGATTCCAATTGTGAGTAAAATGTCAGATACCACTTTCTCAAAGGCCTATTAGGCCCCACTTAAATGACAGCAATCTGTGGCCCATATTCTAACTAAGATCGCTTCCTGAAGTCCATTATGGATAAGCCATCCACCTTTTCAGAAGGGAATCCCCATTGTTGTGGGTACACTTGAACGCCGTGCTGACTCTTGATATAAACACCCTTATCTGGTTCCTTTTCCATTACTCGTGCCACCTATAAGGCCTCATGCACACTGGACATTTTTACAGCTGCTGTTATTGGCTTCAGGCATTTTTTCTGCAGCCAGGAAACTCCCCAGCATGTTATCCTATGTGTCCATGCACACATAGGCTGTTATCAGTGTTTTTAGCAGGGACATTTTCTGGTTGGGAAAAAAAACAGAACTAGAGTTTTCACCTGTAAAAATGCTCTAACTCTGATAAAAGCTTAAAAATGTAGAAAGACGCAAAAAATGCAGCTATTCATCGTTTATTGGCTTTTTTGCTAAAAAAAATAAATAAAAATGCTACAGCTAAAAAAACGCTACTACAAAAACGCTGCAAACCTCATTCTACAGCTTTCTACAGCTAACACTACTGGTGTTTTTATAATGTCCAGTGTGCATGAGGCCTACAATTCCTACATCATACACACCTAATCGATATTTGGCAGCTCCACCACCCAGACATTTAAGACTGTGTACCCTTTATTCCTCAAACCACAAGGTATATTCCCCTAATGACCTAGTTGTAATTCTGCATCAGCACATGCCCTTATGCACTAAATTCAACAGAGGAAATCTCATTTTGTCAGATCATTCTTTATTTGCGGAAATTAAACTAACGTACAATACCACTGCCCTATCCTGGCACTGGAGATTGAATGAAAACTTGCTCCAAGACACCCAGATCTTAGCAAATGTAATCAGAGCTGGGTACAATAACATCTCAGACAGTTATCCCATGCAAATAGAGCTTACATCAGAGTATTCTTTAAACATGGGCCTAGGGTGAAAAGAGAAAGGGAAGCTAAACTACGAGAGCTCCTAAAAGAGATTTTCTATCTGCAATCAACACATGAAAATAAACCTGATATGTAGAGAGAGTGAGTTGGTCTGTTTGAAAAAAACTGGTAAATTCTTTTAACATTCTCTTAACCTTAAAAAGCTAAGGCAGCTGTCTCACAATGTATTAACATTGCAGTAAGTGTAGTCCCTGTTTAGCCAAAGCCCTCCAAGATCCGCACCCAGCTCACTATTCACTTACCCACTACCACCATTCCACTTTGAAATGTCTAAAAGCCAACATATCCGTTATCCCTAGGGAGGGTAAAGATCCAATGTCTTGGGCTGGCCATCACCCAATCTCACTGTTAAATGTACTGTACATTTCAAGCTATTTACCAAAATTCTAACTACCTGTCCCTTTCCACATCTTCAATAATACATCGAGACCAAGTTTGTTATGTAGCCACACGAGAGACCCATGATAATAAAACCAAAGAACTTAACCTGATCCATGCAGCTAATTCATCCCATGCCTCCTGTTAGCCACTGATACAAAGAAGGCATTTAATAGGGTCAACTGGACCTTTATGTTCACAATTAAATATATTGGCCTAGGTGATAACAGTAATGCAGCAATGGATACATTCCATTTACTCCATGCTGACAGCATTAGTTAAAGTAAATAGTCTTCCTCAATCCTTTTTTTCATTTTGAATGCGACTAGACAAGGCTGCCTCCTGTCACAGCTTCTCCTCTTCCTGCTTACCCTAGAGCCCTTTGGGATATCCTAAACCTTTAGGGCCTGCAAATGTGTAAAGAACAACATAAAATATCGGCATATGCCGATGACCTTGTATTCTCCCTTACCAATCCTATCATCTCCCTACCCAATCTACTACAGGAACTTGAAGTCTGATGATAGATTTTTCAAAATCTGAAGCAATAGGACTATCAATACCGATCAACCTGAAAACCCAATTACAACAAAACTTTAAATTTAAATGAGTTTCAAAGACAATAACATATGTGGGCACTTACATTCCATCTCACCTGAAAGATGCATTTTGCATAAACTTCCCACTACTCCACTATAAAGTAAAACTGTTAGTGATTAATTGGTATGAGGCACTCCTCTTAATTTGGAAACTGCAATATCTTTAAAGGGGTTCTTCAGTCTTAACATTAAAAAAAAATTAAGTCAGCAGCTACAAATACTGTATATAGCTGCTTACTTTAAAAAAAAAAAAAAACACACCTGTCCAAGGATCTAGCACCATACTCAGCCGCTCTTCCGGGTACCGGGTCCCCGGCACCAGCTTTTTTTCTAAGAGAAGCTGGCTATGGCTTCTTGCAGCTTCACTGACGGCTTCCTACTGAGCATACGTGAGTCATTCTGCGCTTTGTGAATTGACCCCCAGCCTTCTTGGACCTGTCATGTCCTAGAAGGTTGCAGGCAGGGATGTGGGAGAACGTCCGCTTTGATTGCCTATGCGGTCAGAGGGGAAGTGGGAGCCGGTACCTGCTAAACCCCCCCCCCCCTAAAAAAAAAAAGGTGGAACAGGAGGGGGAAGAACTTCCCATTTTTATGGTGAAGTTCCATTTTAAAGTGGGAGTAAACTACCATGGTTGATATTTACCTATAGGTAAGGCTTACCTATAGGTACTGTAAATATCTCCTAAATGTGTACAATCCTGGACTGTGAATAGCGGCTCCTGTGCGAATGCACACAACCTTAACCCCAATCATAAATAAAATGCATGTCAGAGTCCGTAAACTCATGAGATACTGATACTGTAGGTAGCCGACTCGCCTCCCGCCATTTCTCAAGTAATTTGCACAAGATCGACACGAATAATAAAACTACCGCTTTTTAAGTGCTTTCATAGAGTGACACATAAAATTTTCTTAAATTCCTTTTGTCACCTGTAACTTGTACTTTACATTTTTTTTTATTTTTTGGGGAGAGTAAGTGAAGTATCCAAACTCCACTCACTGTTTAGTATCATATTGTGTTTTGTATACTGAAACACGCATGAATGAAGAATTTAAAAAAAAAAAAAAAAAAAAAAGCTGTACCTTATTCAGTGCAACAAGTGCAACTTTAGATATTACATTAGTGAAACAGGACAGAAATTACAAAACAGAATGAATCCACAAAGACACACTATGAAGAACATAAGATATCTACTGCACATCATTCCTCACTACCAGACCACTGTATGGAAGACCTAAATGTTTTTGTTCTTAAAGGGGACTAAATGTTTTGAAAAAAACTTTGAACCACAAGTAATAATTCTATTTGACACTGGAAGTAATGACTATATATTAACCTCTGCCTTCTAAGTCAATACCAAATAGTTTTATGACCAATGTTACCTCTGTGACTCCATTCCCACCCCCCTAATTCCATAGCCCACACTATATCCTCCTTTTTTTTTTTTTTATTCCTCCCAGAGATTGATGTCTTTTGCAGATTTTTTTTTCTAAACTCTTTACTACACTTTTGTATCAGCACTGCTTAAGTGACAAAAGGAAAGAATTCCAATAGCTTGTCATGAAAATGTAAGTGTTAGTGCAAATTTTAAAAAAAAGGTTATGCACATTTTTTTTTGGTTTTTCCCAGGAGCCTGCAACTCATTGCACCCGCGATCAGTGGATTGTGAGAGCAATGTCAGGCTGCTGCAAACTCTTCATTCCAGCTCTCTGCCCTTTTCTCTGTATGGGCTCTCAGTTGGAGAGCTGGAGGGAGTGTCAATAGACTACAAGTGTTCTGATTACCACATTTGTGTTCCACTGAGAAATACAAGTCCATCTGCTGTTATGGCAGATGGGACTTTAGTTTATTCACAGCTCTTTGTCAATGCATGATACAGCTGTTCAAGTGGAGCCCCGTTTAGCCAAACTCATTTTGAAAGTGGCTGCAGGGGAGGAGAACCCCCGGACACTGTCACAAGGTGAGATGGGGGCTTAGCAAAATGTGCATGTTACACCCTAAGTATGGGTGTAGCATGTAACCTGTTGCTAAAGGTGGAGTTGGCCTTTAGTTTTGCCGTCTTGGAGACAGCGCAGCAGACTGGGTCCCCCGCTTGCAATAGAGCTGGAAGAAGATAGCAGGGGAGTCCGGCAGAAGATACGGGCGAAGAACCGGACAGCGGCAGCAGACTGGGCCCCCGCTAGCAAGAGAGCTGGAAGAAGATAGCGGAGGGGCCCGGGAGAAGAGGCGGAACACGGGGAGAAGTCGGAAGAAGACCCCCGAAGTCGGAAGAGACCCCCCCCCCGGAGCTGCCTAATAAATTTCTTTTAAAACCTGTGTGGTGTGTTTTTTTTTTTTTTTTTTATTAACACTTTTTTTCCTAGGTCAATGGGTAGGGGTACCATGTACCCCATACTCATTCACATAGGGTGGGGGGCGGGATTCCGATAAGCCCCCCACCCGCAGACCCCGACAACCAATGGCCAGGGTTGTCAGGAAGAGGCCCTTGTCCTCATCAACATGGGGGCAAGGTGCTTTGGAGTGGGGGGGCCTGCAGGGCGCCCCCCTCCCGCTAGACACCAACCCCCCCATGTTGTGGGCATGCGGCCTGGTACTGTTCAGGAGTGAGGGGGTGTTCGCTCGTCCACACCCCCTTTTCTGACCGGCTGGGCTGCATGCTCGGATCGGGTCTGGTATGGATTTTGGGGGGACCCCCACGCCGATTTTTCAGCGTAGAGGGTTCCCCTTACAATCCATACCAGACCTAAGGGCCTGGTATGCCCCTGGGGGGAACCCACGCCGGTTTTTTCATTTAAAATTTGATGCGGCGTTCCCCCTCAGGATTCATACCAGACAGCTGTCAGCACTGCCTGTTGCTCATTGCGAAAGGAAAAAAAAGTTTTCCTTTCCCAATGAGTGGGCCATCTCGGCACTGGCTCTCGCGACGGGTCTCGTAGGTGTCAAATCTCGCCGAGAAAAGCGGCGAGATTGACACAATATCGTGGTCACCTACTGTATGTGTAATAAAATGGAATGACACATGGGAAATGTATTGAAATGTATTTATTACTTCGTACAAAATCCTTTGTTGGCAATGACAGCTTCAAGACACCTCCTGTATGGAGAAACTAGTCGCAAACATTGCACAGGTGTGATCTTGGCCCATTCTTCCACACAGTCTTCAAATCTTGAAGGTTCCATGAGCCTCTTCTATGAACTCTGATCTTGGTTCTTTCCATAGATTTTCTATTGGATTCAAGTCAGGTGATTGGCTGGGCCATTCTAGTAGCTTTTTCTTTCTTTTAAAACAATTGAGAGTTTCCTTGGCTTTGTGTTTTGGATCATTGTCTTGCTGAAAAGTCCACCCTCCTTTTATCTTCATCATCCTGGTAGATGGCAGTAGATTTTTATCAAAAATGTCTTGGTACATTTTTCCATTTATAGTATCATAGTAGGTAAGGTCGAATAAAGACAATAGTCCATCCAGTTCAACCTGTGCAGGTGCATGTTTGTCAGTGTCTATATTTCCCATATCCCTGCATGTTATGTAAGGATGAGCTCAGGTGTGTTCGCAAACAGCACGTGCAGAGCCCACCAGGAAGTCGGCACTGCACAGCGCTAATCACTGGCAGTGAGACATTTCCTGATCTCTGCAGCCGCGCATCGGGACAATGTCTCACTGTTTGTGAATAGCGCTGTGCAGTGCTGACTTTCTGGCGGGCTCTGCATGTGCTGTTTGCAAACACGCCTGAGCTCATCCTTAATGTCATGTAAAAACGATCAAAACTCCCCGCAGCCACCACCAGTTGTGGAAGAGTTCCACATTCCTATTGCCCTGACAGTAGAGCTGCACAATTAATCGTTAAAAGATCACAATCTCGATTCATCCCCTCTGACGATCTATGTTGTGGAGTGTCTCGATTCTTTCATGTTACAGTGCGCGCCGGCATGTTATCCTACTGGACGTCATATGACACCCAGTCTGGATAACAGAACCACTTCCCGGACGTCAATATGCTATTGACTGGGCGGGAAGTGGTTAATGAGGCTTTTAACATTACAGTTTAGCAACCCAGGTTTAACCTTTGCTCTTCTATATTTATTGCCCATTGGAATGCACTGTGATTCCTTTTGTTTATTAAGCTCCTAAAGCATTCTTCCTTCAATTACATAGTTTGCCCAGTACCATACGCTGAAAAAACAGCCCTACACCATGATGTTCCCATCTCCAAACTTCACTGTTGGTATGGTGTTTTTGGGGTAATGCGCAGTGCCATTTGACCGCTAAACATGGTGTGGATTATGGCATCCAAAGAGTTCAATTTTGGTCTCATCTGACCAGACTATATTCTCCCAGTAGTTCACAGGCTTGTTTAAATGGTGTGCATCAAAATTTAAACAAGCTTCAACATGCTTTTTCTTCAGCAGTGGTGTCTTGCGTGGTGAACATGCATACAGGCCGTGGCAGTTGAGTGCAGTACTTCTTTTCTTTGAAACCATTGTACCTGCTAATTTCAGGTCTTTCAGAAGCTCTCTACAAGTGGTCCTTGGCTCTTGTACAACGCTTCTGATAATTCTTTTCACTCCTCTGTCGGAAATCTTGCGAGGAGCACCTAGCCATCGCTGGTTTAAGGTGAAATGTTTTTTCCACTACCGGATTATGGCCCTAACAGTGCTCACTGGAACATTCAGAAGTATAGAAATCCTTCTGTAACCAATGCCATCCATATGTTTTGCAACCACAAGGTTACAAAGGTCTTGAGAGAGCTCTTTTTTTCTTTTACCCATCTTGAGATGTTTCTTGTGCAACACCTTGGTAATGAGACACCTTTTTATAGGCCATCAGTTGAGACTGAATCAGCTGATATTAATTTGCACTGAAACAGGGGTAGGATTGTTTTCTAATTACTAAAAGATTTCAGCTGGTGTCTTGGCTTTCCGTGCTTTTTTGCACCTCCCCTTTCTTGTGTTTTTCCCAGTGTCCATCCATTTTATTACACATAACTTAATTTCATGGATTGCATGGGTTGTTACTGACGTGGAGAAAATTTCATGTCAATAGCACCTTTTTAGAAATATATTTACCTAGAAAAATGGTGATGTGTTCAATGCTTATTTTACTTGCTGTGTGAAAAAATATTTATAAAAAAAATATTTACAAAAATATTTTGACTGTGCTTTTCTTTGTGTTTTCAGATTTCGTTTTATGAACTTTTCAGTGGATTTAAAGTTGAGAGTCTCAGATCATCAACCTTATCTTTAATGCATACATCTACAGATGCTCAAAACATAAGCACGATCACCATGAGCCCTATGGACATTAGCACATTTCGAGTAAAACTGAGATGAACTTTGCTGTAAGCAACAACATTATCTTATGTGTTTTACATGCAATAAAGAAGCACATTGCTATACCAGCTTCTGGACACTGTGAGGATTTGCTTTCAACATTTTCTGTTGACAACACCTCCAAGAAAAGCCATGTTTTTACACCACCTTCATCCAGTACATGAAGTATATATATATATATATTTTTTTTTTTTCTCTCTTTTTAGAGAACCTGAACTTCTAGACTTTGATTGATTTCCTTTGTTCTCGCTAAATTCTAAAGTCAAATATTAAGATGGTAAAAATACACGTTACAAAATGTATTCTGACAAATGAAGCAAACACACTTGAAGCAAGTGACCAAATAATTGTTACAGTTGGAGAGTCACAAAATTGATTTTTTTTTTTTTTTTTAAACCTGATACAAAACATCTGCAGAGACCCTGGAAGCTGACTGAAGTTGGTTAAAGACAACTTTTGTTAGTTACCAGTTAGTATGTTGCCAAAAGCTGTTTAATATGATAGTCTATTTAGATTACTGTAAAACCATTCTGTCCCTTCAGTTTTAACTGGTTTCTGTGTAGGATAATTTCCTTCCCTACATCCTTCTAGCATTTCACTCACCCTCACCATGGCTTTTTCACAGCCTTCTTTAAAGCGGTCAGTGTATTATGTCAACTTACCTCTTGGAACTGTGTGGTAATAAAATAAGTTAAGCAATTTGTTGGCAAAAAGTTAACCGTACATCAGCTTGCACAAGTAAGCAGTCTGCATTAAAAGTTTTTTTGCAAATGTAGTAGAACTGATGACCCAAATTCTTTGCATTGAAACTGCTTAAAGTCAGTGTCCGATGGGCAATTTTACGTACAGTATATTATGGACTATTTCCAAATTCTGTCTCACAGCAAGACAGTGATTTAGAGGCACAGTGGTTATAAATGCACATAAAAACTGTTGCATAGACTTTGTAAAATCAGGCGGCCTGATTTCTGTGCAATTTTGTTTCTAATATGTTTGATAAATGTTTCTCTGTTTGGCAATCAAGCTTTCAATCATGCTCGTGTGATAAGTGTTCCAATCCACATTAATTTTGTTTGATGCAGATAAGCAAATGGGGAGATATACAGTATTGTCCTTTTAAAAAAATGTAAATTTGCCTATCAAACATTGCTGTTAAGAATAGTAGATCATAAGTGCTTGATCTGGGTTAATAAAACATGCTGTAAATGTTATTTTGCATAGGTAATCTAAAAATGCGATTCAGAAAAAATACTTTAGCAAGGTGTGTTCCAAAGAGAACATATCGCATTCATTATAATCTTAGTCTTTGCTATTGTTAAACAGGACAGCTTTGCCTCTTGTGCTGTATTCTTCTTTCCTCTTAAGAGATAAGCTCAGTATAGGGGCTGAATATCCCTACAGAGGCAGTCCTATCTCTTAGAGAAAGGTACTTAGAACAGTATTACAAAGGTGCTGTACAATATAAATATATATATATATATATATATATATATATATATATATATATATATATATATATATATATATATATATATATAATTTGTGTGTGTGTGTGTAAACTAACAGGAGAATAGTAGTTCAGTTGCACTATAAAACCACTAAAGATAAATCAACATCATTAACAAATGATCAGTAAACAGATGTAATGAGTGACTCGCTGTGCTTTAGGCCACAAAAGTAGCATATAGTAGTGAAAAATCTTGTGATTGCGCAATGCACAAATTGTGCGCGGTTGACCTCATTCTTCTATATGCATCTTGTGTAGCCTACACTGTAGCAAGCCAATCGTTCCATCTGTTTAGCAATTAAATGCTAGTGATTTGATTTGAGCGTTATTGAGCTCCTAAAAAAAGGCCTGTAAAGCAAGCCTAATGGCTTTTACTTTTTTACCATCCCTAAGCAGCCCGAAGAGAATATGTTTTCAGCATTGAGCTGAGGATGGAGATTCAACTCCTTTAAGGGCTTGCCTTGTGACACTGAGCTGATGCTTATGCTCTGAGAGGTAAAGACAAATGATTATTTCTGAGAGGTAAAGCTGCACAATTAATACACTTTCAAAGCAGAGAGTACATTTTTACGAAATTCTCTGATTCTCTTTAAAGTTGTGCTGCAATAATTTTTACCATTTTGATTTACAGTATGAACAAAAATTTAATATATTTATTTTGTTTCTTGGGATGCCTATAATCCATAACCTGTAGAAGAAGAGGACCTTATTTGGAAGGTGGTTTAACCAAAAATAGGACATCATAGCAACCTTTTGAAAAGAATTGTTTAATTTTTGAAGACATAATTTTTTTTTATTGTAATAACTTATGTGCAATCTGCGTGTGTGTTTTGTTTTTTTGTTTTTTTTTTAATCGATGAGATGTATTGTCTGAAAGTTTGGGATCTGTGCAATTTTTAGCATTGCTTTTCAACATGGAGGTGATTTAGATAACTGATTCCTAAATAACCATATCAAAAACAATGTGCCTTATTTTTTACATTTCTTACAAGTTTAATGACAATTGTGTTTTAAGGAGTTGGTTTCTGTTTTTTCACGTCCGAAACCATGACTCTAGGCTGAATGTGTGCTTGTGTTATAATGACATTGTGGCAAACTGAATGTACCTACCATTTTACACCACTAATTTAACAAAATGCATTCCTTTTATGTACATTAGCTAGTGCCAAGGAATATAATTTCTTCACCACATCAACAGCTGTCATCAGTTTCTGTGCTACACCAGTTGAAGGCCACTGTCAATTTGCATGCTGCTGATTACTACAGATTCCGTCATGCCTTAACAGCAACACACAACTTCCTAATGCTGTATTCCTGTAATTATAACAGAGGGGGCTGATGTAGTACATGCCTAATGCAGTACTCTGGTTCAAAAAAGAACCTGGACTTACCTACCCCCCCCCACTCGACCTAGGTTGCATATATTGTGCTACCAAATTTATCAGACTACGTCTACTTGAAAATGTTTGGATAGTTCCATTAATTGGAATCTTTATAGATTCCAGAAGTTTTTGTTTTCAGTTTTATGTTGGTGAATTGCATTTTTCATGAAATGTTTGCTTCACAACCATGTAGACTTTTTCCTTCTCGAAACCATTGCCTTTTGGTTTTGTCTGACAGCCAAACCCTAACTTTTTTTTGTTAAGCTGAGCCCTTCCTTTGATGGAAAAAAAAGGGTAGTGTGAACTACCAGCTTTAAAACAGATCTTTTACACCACTGGTAAAAGGAATAAAAACCAGGGCATTTATTTAAATTATAGCACTTGGTAGACAGCTGAAAAACCTAATTTGGCTTAGTAGGTGGTGTTATTGACTTGTCACAGCCTTTAGGAAGGCTACATCAGCGTAAGGCTGATCTTGGAGCTGTATTAACTGATCTCATGAATTGAGATGCACTTGTTTGTGTGTGTACAGAAGAAACCCTTGCCAGAAATCACGTTTATATGCCTGATATCTGTCTTCAGGCTCTGAAGATGTAGAAATCTTTAGAAGTCAGTGGGAAGCCATTGACTGTCACAAGTGGCCTAGGCTTATAGCATGGTAGTAGAAGATTGATAAAAGGAAGAGCTATTTGTGCAATAAATGCTGCAGTTTTGATTACCATTGCACATTACTATTTTCTGAATTGGGGGTTAGGGCAACACAGAAAGGTGGTTAGTTACATTCAAGGTGAAAGGTCCACTTAAATGTTGGGTGATCTTATAAAGGGTGAAAACACAACTGTCCTAAAAAAACAATTTGGTAGAATACATTACTCATTTTAGGTTGTATTAACAAGACCATTCACCCAAAATCTGTTAGAAAATGAAGTCTGGTGTGTTAATTAACTTGCAGTATCTTTGAATTTCTTGTGGACTTTAGTGGTCAAACCACCTGAGTACAGTTTCTGGCTTCCTTCCATCTTACCTTGGGGACTAATCATGAATAAGGGTATTTGTTCCTCTAGCATTCTAAATTATATAAGATACAAAAATCAACAATTCTCTTTGTTGCCTTGGTAGAACGCTCCAGCTTCTGCCAGATATAGAAATATTTGTTTTTGCATTTTGGGTGGAGTGACTTGTTTATAGAATGGATTGATTCTTGTATAATTGCAATATGTTCTTTTATAACAAATGAGCAAATCACTCAAAACAGATTTTTTTTTTATTATTCTTATGTACTTTCCAAGGGAATGCCACATTACTTCTACATGCCATTACTGCAAGTATTAAAAATATTGTGAATGTTTTCTCTTAAGAAATGATCACTATGTTGCCGTTTTGTCTGATTTGTATATTTTTGTCTCAAAATTTCTTGAAACTGATTAAAGCTTTTGATAATTTCTCTAATGTTTTTACAAATAAATGAAATGGGAGCTGTAAAATATTAAAATTATCTTTAATAAATGCTTGACCTGGTTTATTGTTTTTTTCAATTTTAAGGATGAATATGCCATTTCCAGTTTGAAAATAAATACTATTATGACTTTTCACAAAAAAAAATTAAACAGCCTTGCTCACACTTAAGGGAAATGTATTTTTGTTTCTGCCTTTATATTTAAAAAAAAAATTAAAAATAAAAATTTTATTACAACCCCAATTCCAAACAGTTGTGACACTGTGTAAAATCTACATGAAAACAGAATGCAAATCTCATAAACCTATATTTTATTCACAATAGAAAATATACCAAATGTCTACATTGAGAAAATGTACAATTTTAAGAAAAAGATATTTTTGAAATTGATGCCAACAACATGTCTCAAAGTTGGGACAGGGCAAGAAAAAGCTGGCAAAGTATAAATCCAATTCCAAAAAAGTTGGCAAAGGGTAATGTTTAGCACGGTGTATCATCCCTATTTTAACACTCTGTAAATTTTTGGGAACTGGGAAGACCAGTTGCTGGTGTTTTGGCAGAAGACGCATCCCTGAAGACTGCGGGGAGGGAGGGGGAAGGAGAACTTCCGCTTAGATTGCCAAAATCGGGTACCTATCCGATGGACCCCTTGGGGTAGGAGGCCTTAAAGCAGAACTTCCCCTTTTGGGTGAGGTTCCACTTTAACTACTTTATTCCCCAGTGCCATTTTCAAATGGCACTATGTGAGCAAATATTCGTCTCAATACCATTTGAAGAATGGCACCCTTCCTCTATGGGTCCCAGTAAGGCTTTAGAGTGGAACCATCAGCTGCCTGATAGCTGGCATTTAGCACTATATACAGTATAAATCTATATGTGTGTGTTTGGGGGTTAACAGAATCGAAAAACATGGTTCTTAAAATAAAGTTGGCTTTTAAAAAGACTTCAGTGCAGCATACAAAAATACATATTGCTGAAACAAATCTCAAAGTGCCCCTTGTCAGGCTTACATAGTCCCAGAATATTAAAGCAATGTACTTGGGTCAACCATGAAGATTTTAAAGCAGCAAAGTCCAAATGTCAGAGGCAACACAATTCAAACACATGCAGCTCACATCCACACTCCCATCATGCTACTTCCTCTTTATCAGCCCCCTCCTTCCTCAAATCCTGCTTTCTATCTTAAAGGGCCCAGCACCTGCTGCAAAAGAAGGGATACATATCTTCCAACCAAGATTCATGCTTTTTTTTTTTTTTTTTTTTGCCAGTACATATCCCCCACCCCAGTCTCAATTTGATATGATGGAGGCACCAGTGGAGCCAAAACAATTACGTTTCCTGGATCACAAACCAGAATGCTTGGAGGGCTAACTACTGGGTTATCTGGGTACTTTTCCCCTTATTTTCTGCCATCCACGTTAAGAGGAGCATGAGCGAACTGGAACCTGCTATCCTATACTGTATTTTTATATGTTGATACAATTTAAATTGATAATGTATACATGTTTGTCTTTTTGTCAGCTGAAATAAACTTTATACATGCATTGTATTTTTTACTTAGCACCACTCTGTAAAGTCCCATGGGCTAATTTTCTTGTTTTGTTCTGCTATATTGTGGACTGAGTACCGCTTGGATCTGAGCGCAGGTGTTTTTTTTTTTTTTTCCTCTCTACTTGGTACCATGGTGGTAGCCCACTGTTTACCTCTTATGCTCAGACCTTTTATACTATAAATTGATGTGAACAATATTTACCGTGCATACTTCTGGAAGTCATTTTCCCTTTCTTTTGTGTTTCTGTTCATTTCTATATCTCTCTTGCGTCATGGAACGTAAATCCACTACTTTTTGGCACGTAACATTTTTGGAACAATATATGGAACAATATAAATGAAAAATGCCTGATGGGACTTCGGGTACAGATCTTTACAGGTTTCAGCAACATTGATAATGACTTTAAATCCAATTGGGAAAATAATTTTGTTAGCACGAGATGATGAAATTATTAATAGGAAGCAACCTTTGACTGTGAAATCGCAGAACTATTTAAACATACGAATATATCCTCACGTCCACACTTTGTCAAGGGATCAGGAATTAACTGAGCATCTTAATATATTCAACATGAAAAGCTTTAAGAATAAAAACAAAAAAAATTAATGGACAAAATGGCGTTTTGTCAGGGGACGGCCTACAAATGACATTCTACCATACATAGATCTAAAAGGCACAATAGACGAACTTACCCCAGTGACACCTATGATGGCAACATCGCCTCGGATGCCGCATCATCGGTCTCCCTTACTCGAGTGCGTAGGAAACACCCTGACACGCCCATACGACATCAGAGATATAAACGTCCCAAGGGGGAAGAGATTCCTGACCCCAGTAATGACCCTAAAAGAAGACCCCCATCATAAAGGCGAACAGGAATTTCCAACTCCTAACATTCCTGAGCCACTACCCTAGTCAAAATGGAAAGGCCATCAGTACAACTTCTTCCACACAATGCCTCCAATTCTATCGCATCTGGGGCATCAGCACCCCCTATTTCCCCCATTACAAATTTAGAGCTTACCAACCCCATTCGGATGGGTACGATTGGGGTGGTGGATCAATACACAGCCAGAAAGACTGGAATGACAGACAGATGGCCAACAACAAACTTGGATACTTGAAATTATTAAGTTGTCAACTTATACCCTAACTGACCCTGAAAGACAGTTGCTCCTAAAGGGACTGAGTTTTTGCCCACAATCTAATCTTGATCATTTTGACTTTATAAAAGATCTGAACCCCTTTGTACAGTCTTTTATTGAAACAACTATATCAAAAAGACGAAAGCAGTCTTGAACCACCCCTACCCACTGACTACCATAAACGTGACTTTCGGGTACATCGGTAAGATGTTAAATGAATTACTGTCAGAACAAACCTCTAGACTTAATTGATTCTGTTGACCTAGATACGATATTGCGATCAGTCAAGGAAGACACTGTTAATCCGAATGTACTTAGGAAAAAAATCCACAAAGTACCCTTCTACCCAAATCAATCCCAGTATAGCCCTTTTTTTGAAGTAGGTCACAGCTGAAGTAAAAAAAAATTGAGTTCATAAAAGACAGCGCTAACTTAATTATACAACAAACAGAGGCCCTACAAAACCTTATGACTAGGCGGGATTTGACTATAAAGCCTTCAGACAAGGGGGTTAAGGTAATATTGTCGTCCTGGAGACCAGTAAATCTGAACAAATGTGTTTTGATGTCTTGTCTAACAAAAGTTGGTATAAGAAAAATCAACCCTCTTAGTTTCATCTGTTACTCAAAAATTCTATGTTTTAGTTGACTCAGCATATTATGCAGGAGTATGTTTTTACACACAAGAATCTAACCCCCCTGGTCGACTCATCATATCTGGCAATGGCTGCATTACCAAAAATGCAAGCCGCTATATTGGTTTGGTACTGTGATTGCTCGGTGTGGCTATCCCTTCATATTTACAAGATATGATGCATCTTCTAAGAATTTTGAAATATTGCATGTTTCATGAATCTGCTTGGTTTAGTTACCATTGATTGTTGAAGCCTTGTATTGCAGCATTCCTCATGATCGTCCTTTCGTGGCACAGGTACATTGATGACATCCTCGTCATTTGGGATGGTGACGAGCTTACGTGACCAATTGGAGGTTCTTTTTTTTAGATATTGTGTGTGAAAAAAGACACGGGGGTCTCTTTTAACTGTCCTATTTCGTAAGCCCACAGCGGGCAATACTATTTTACACGCTAGCAGTGCCCTTGATTCATTCAAATTCTTACAGCCAGTATCTAAGACACAAACGTAATTGCAAGAGTAATCAGGTTTTTGAGCATGCATGATGCCTGATGAAGGAGCACGCATGCTCCAAATGCAAGCGCTCTAGCCAGGCCCATCATTCTCCAGGATCGGTGTCCTGTGGACGTGCCCTGCTGATGTGCCTGCCATGACATCCTCCAGCCTCTGAGCTATGGACGCAACTGGAGCGACCGGGGACTGACAATATCACTGCTGCCCAGCTTGGAACCGAAGGACTACCCAGCACAGCTGAAGAGAACTAAACTGTGTAACCAAGTGCTTGATCACCACTGCCAGAATGTGAGTGTATTTTAAAGAAAATTAAAGCTGATTTTTTACTAATTTATTACGCTTAGAGCGGTGCTGCTCTTTTTCTCTTTCTCATTACCTCAGAGTCACTTCTGCTCTCCTGAGCTGGCTGCTGCCCTCATCCTCTACCAGAACCTTTAATATAGGTCTGGACCTAGAAAGGAAAACTGATCAAAATCCTCCTTACAAGAACTGGATATATATTAAAGTAAATGTGTTTGCGCTAGAGAAATTATAATAAAAATAAAAATCAGTGTATGAAAAAAATATTAAAAATTAAATATAAAAATATTAATAAATGTTGAATAATAAACAATATATCTCAATATATCTAAAACAATAAATTACAATCTGTGGTAAATTATTTAGTGATGTAATCAACAAAGTACAACGTGCATAAAAATGCTAAAAATCCAAGTGCAAACTCTGGATGAGAAGAGTGCTCACTCCTTTAATAAAGTGATTGATAAAGTTCATAAATGAAAATTACAAAGTGCACAAATACAGTGTCCATCTCCAGTGATATCCATCATACTCTTCCAAAAAGTGTAAATATATAACATGCTCCGGTGCTCTCTGGTGACCCCCAAAAGCATATGCGCTCACCTCAGAGCGTGTGACACAGTACCCAAACTATGTCAAATCACGCTTGGGAGCCCCTCCTGGGCTCTAACAGATATGCTGATGTTGTCCTCCAACTTGCTCAGTTAACAGCATTCCATTTCATAAATGAAAGAAAAGAAACTCCATAGTGTAACATTGTAAAAAATATTTATTCCAAATATAAACACTCCCCTCCTAGGGGTACTCACATTGTGTGGGTGCGTGAGTGCACCATCCTAATCAAGGCTTCACATATGAGAAAGCAAAACGCTGGTATGGCGTGCGGTGTGGTATACTCCTCTCGTGTCTACCTCCGTGCTGACCGTCAGCACCTCCAGTGCGTCACCCGCTGGCCCGGGCTGGCTGCTGTTACCTCCTATAATGGAGGCAAATCGCCGACATTGTCTTAGGTGCTTTTTTGCACAGTATTTCCACCCCACTGTCTGCATGATGCTGGGTGATGGTTGGCCTCTTTTTGAGGATGGTGGGTATTTTATAGTAGAGCCGCCCTTTTGCAGATTTGCTCTCATTATCTGGATGTGCAGCATGGCTCTCTGCTGCTGCACCTTTTGAGCCTTTCACTTATATTTGTTTCAATAAGGTAGGACTTTTCCTTAGCGCCTTGTGTACTTTCCTTGCTTCACTGATTGTTGTTTGATTTGTCTTCTTCTATTAGAACTTTTCAGGCGATTTTTAAAACTTTGGGTGTCTGCTCAGTTTTTCCAGCCTTAAAGTGGAGATCCACCCACTTCTACAACTCTTCACCATCCCTCACTAAACTGTGCACTGTAAATGAATTGGATAGTTTAAAAAAAAATTCTCAGCACCTACTGTATATCTGCTGTATTCATTTTTCACTTCCTCCTCCCTGGCCGTGGCCCATCACATCATTTCCTGTTTGCAGTGCCTTCTGGGAAGGGGCGGCAACTTCCTCTGACACTGCCGTTGTTATGGAAACCTGACCTGAAGCCTATTACACTGCTTGTGCTGCACTGAGCATGTGCGAGATCTGCAAGGATGAGATCCAGGAAGAAATAGTCTGGCTTCAGATGCCCACACTTAAGATGGCCACGGCCTGCTGTAAGTTTATAAAATAACAAGCTACTGCTATAAACTAACAAAACAGACCCTAGTTTACAGACTAACTTTACTAGAATGCATTAAGCTTGTGTATTATAGGGGTATTTTTACTTAAAAAGTATAATTTCGGCCGGAACACCACTTTTAGTCGTGTTAACCTATATCAGATATACAGCATTTTTATGCAATACTTTTTTAGACATGCTATTTTGCGTGCATTTATTAGATTAATTGTTTCACATTTTTGTAAATATTTTTATTCTATTTTTTATGTGACAGCACTGAAGAAATTACATTTTGCTACAATGTAAAGTAGTGAGTGTGCAGCTTGTATAACGGTGTAAATTTGCTGTCCCCACAAAATAACTCAACACACAGCTATTAATGTCTAAACTGCTGGCAACAAAAGTGAGTACGCCCCTAAGTAAAAATGTAAAAATTGGGCCCATGTATCCATTTTCACTCCCTGGTGTCATGTGACTTGTTAGTGTTACAAGGTTTCATATGTGAATGGGGAGCAGGTGTATTAAATTTGGTGTTATCGCTCACTTATATACTGGTCACTGGAAGTTCAACAAGGCACCTCATGGCAAAGAACTCTCTGAGGATCTGAAAAAAAAGAATTGTTGCTCTGCATAAAGATGGCATAGGCTATAAGAAGATTGCCAATACTCTGAAACTAAACTGCAGCATGGTGGCCAAGACCATACAGCAGTTTAACAGGACAGGTTCCACTCAAAACAGGCCTCACCATGGCTGACCAAAGATGTTGAGTGCATGTGCTCAACGTCATATCCAGAAGTTGTCTTTTGGAAATAGACATATGAGTGCTGCCAGCATTTCTACAGAAGTTGAAGGGGTGGGGAGGGGTCAGACTGTCATTGCTCAGATAAATCAAGTAAGATGTAATGAGGCTTGTAGAATCATGTATAAATGTAATGTGAACCAAGAGACCGTGGTTGCCCTTCAGCCCCTAACACATCTGCAATACAAAAATTGTCCCTAGCAGGAGAGGGACCAAAGAAAAGTGGGGCTCAAAGGAAAGGCAGACCAACTATGTATGTCTGTAACCAAACTAGTGTTTATTGTGGTACTACAACATATAATACATGAAGAAAGGAGAGCATGAACCAATATACAATAAGCCCTAATAAAAGTTGATCGGTAACGTGGAACCAACCAACACAGTTACACAGACAAGGGGGGGACATAAAAGACATGTGGTCAAAAATACAAACAAACAAAAAGCGTCCGGATGTCTAGGCAATTGATGTCTGTGCAGTCTGCTGACAATGAGGAGTATTCAGCTATGCTGAGTGAGGCTGCTGACCAGACATCAATCCCCCCGGGGGGTGACTCATAATCTGGGTAGATGGGAAGGGAAGGAGAAGGGAGAGATGAAGGAAAAGGGGGTGGGTGGTGGGAAAAGGTGAAGAAAGGGAGGGGGGTGGGACAGGAGAGAGAGTCAAGAGCCGTGGCGTGGGGCACTATTGTGGGTCCAACAATAGACCTCAATCAACCTATGGATGGAAGGTGTGTAGCCGTGAATATATGAGAATAAAGCCGGAATGGCAGGAAGTCCCAGTGTAAATATGGCAAGAAATACTTCAATAAGCTGGATTATGTTCTAGATGTAACCAGATACACTCTGATGCAAAAAGTGGAGAGGTACCTGTGGGTCTATTGTTCATGCTCTCCTTTCTTCATGTATTATATTTTGTAGTACCACAATAAACACTAGTTTGGTTACAGACATACATAGTTGGTCTGCCTTTCCTTTGAGCCCCACTTTTCTTTGGTCCCTCTCCTGCTAGGGACAATTTTTGTACTGTCAGTGCTCAGACCATAGGCCGCACATTGCATCAAATTGGTTTGCGTGGCTGTCATCCCAGAAGGAAGCCTCTTCTAAAGATGATGCACAAGAAAGCCTGCAAACAGTTTGCTGATGACAAGCAGACTAAGGACATGGATTACTGGAACTTAGGTTCAGATGGTGTCAAGCGTTTGTGGTGGCAACCAGGTGAGGAGTACAAAGACAAGTGTGTCTTGCCTATAGTCAAGCATGGTGGTGGGAGTGTCATGGTCTGGGGCTGCATAAGTGCTGCGGCCACTGGGAAGCTACAGTTCATTGAGGGAATCATGAATGCCAACATGTACTGTGAACATACTGAAGCAGAGCATGATCCCCGCCCTAAGGAGACTGAGCCGCAGGGCAGTATTCCAACATAATGACCCCAAATACACCTCCATGACATCCACTGCCTTACTAAAGAAGCTGAGGGTAAAGGTGATGGATTGGCCAAGCATATCTCCAGACCTAAACCCTATTGAGCATCTTTGGGGCATTCTCAAATGGAAGGTGGAGGAGCGCAAGGTCTCCAACATCCACCAGCTCCGTGATGTCGTCATGGATAAGTGGAAAAGGACTCCAGTGGCAACCTGTGAAGCTCTGGTGACTTCCATGCCCTAGAGGGTTAAGGCAGTGCTGGAAAATAATGGGGGGCCACTCAAAATATTGACACTTTGGGCCCAATTTGGACATTTTTACTTAGGGATGTACTCCCTTTTGTTAGTGGTTTAGACATTAATATCTGTGAGTTATTTTAAGGGGACAGCAAATTTACACTGTTATACAAGCTGTGCACTCACTACTTTACATTGTAGCAAAGTGTCATTTCTTCAGTGTTGTCACATGAAGAGATATAATAAAATATTTACAAAAATGTGAGGGGTGTACTCACTTTTGTGAGATGCTGTATATGATATTTTTTTCCCACTTTTTTCACTGCATGTCTTCTTGTGCCCTACCTCCAGGTTATCCACCTACCCTCAGTTTCCGGAGGAACCCCTGCTGTGAAAAAATTCAGTGGATTCCATATAGTAAAATCGATATATACCCTTTACTTTTTGTATATTTTACTCTGTATGACATGGTCTGTCCATAGATGTACACAGACCAATTTGGGCTATCTCCTGATGAAGTGGGCGCTGTCCTGCGAAATGCATAGAGATTACAGCTGCTGCTAACAATGATTTGCCAACTACTTTGGCATCTGAAATGTACACTGGTGAAACTGTATTTATATTGTGATACAATTTAAATTGGTAGTGTATACATAGTTACATAGTAGGTGAGGTTGAAAAAAGACACAAGTCCATCAAGTCCAACCTATGTGTGTGATTATGTGTCAGTATTACATTACATATCCCTGTATGTTGCGGTCATTCAGGTGATTATCTAATAGTTTCTTGAAGCTATCAATGCTCCCCGCTGAGACCACCGCCTGTGGAAGGGAATTCCACATCCTTGCCGCTCTTACAGTAAAGAACCCTCTACGTAGTTTAAGGTTAAACCTCTTTTCTTCTAATTGTAATGAGTGGCCACGAGTCTTATTAAACTCTCTTCTGCGAAAAAGTTTTATCCCTATTGTGGGGTCACCAGTACAGTATTTGTAAATTGAAATCATATCCCCTCTCAAGCGTCTCTTCTCCAGAGAGAATAAGTTCAGTGCCTCCAGACCCTTTATTAGCTTTGTTGCCCTTCTTTGTACTCGCTCCATTTCCAGTACGTCCCTCCTGAGGACTGGGGCCCAGAACTGGACAGCATACTCCAGGTGCGGCCGGACCAGAGTCTTGTAGAGCGGGAGAATTATCGTTTTATCTCTGCAGTTGATCCCCCTTTTAATGCATGCCAATATTCTGTTTGCTTTATTAGCAGCAGCTTGGCATTGCATGCCATTGCTGAGCCTATCATCTACTAGGACCCCCAGGTCCTTTTCTATCCTAGATTCCCCCAGAGGTTCTCCCCCCAGTGTATAGATTGCATTCATATTTTTGCCACTCAAATGCATTATTTTACATTTTTCTACATTGAACCTCATTTGCCATGTAGTCGCCCACCCCATTAATTTGTTCAGGTCTTTTTGCAAGATTTCCACATCCTGCGGAGAAGTTATTGCCCTGCTTAGCTTAGTATCGTCTGCAAATACAGAGATTGAACTGTTTATCCCATCCTCCAGGTCGTTTATGAACAAATTAAATAGGATTGGTCCCAGCACAGAACCCTGGGGAACCCCACTACCCACCCCTGACCATTCTGAGTACTCCCCATTTATCACCACCCTCTGAACACGCCCTTGTAGCCAGTTTTCAATCCATGTACTCACCCTATGGTCCATGCCAACGCACCTTATTTTGTACAGTAAACGTTTATGGGGAACTGTGTCAAATGCTTTTGCAAAATCCAGATACACCACGTCTACGGGCCTTCCTTTATCTAGATGGCAACTCACCTCCTCATAGAAGGTTAATAGATTGGTTTGGCAAGAACGATTCTTCATGAATCCATGCTGATTACTGCTAATGATATCATTCTTATTACTAAAATCTTGTATATAGTCCCTTAACATCCCCTACAAGAGTTTACATACTATTGATGTTAGGCTAACTGGTCTGTAATTCCCAGGGATGTTTTTTGGGCCCTTTTTAAATATTGGTGCTACATTGGCTTTTCTCCAATCAGCTGGTACCATTCCAGTCAATAGACTGTCTGTAAAAATTAGGAACAACGGTCTGGCAATCACCTGACTGAGTTCCCTAAGTACCCTCGGATGCAAGCCATCTGGTCCCGGTGATTTATTAATGTTAAGTTTCTCAAGTCTAATTTTAATTCCGTCCTCTGTTAACCATGTAGGTGCTTCCTGTGTTGTGTCATGAGGATAAACACTGCAGTTTTGGTTACTGAAGCCCCCCGATTCACTCGTGAAGACTGAGGAGAAGAATAAATTCAATACCTTTGCCATCTCCCCATCCTTTGTAACCAGATGTCCTTCCTCATTCTTTATGGGGCCAATATGGTCTGTCCTCCCTTTTTTACTGTTTACATACTTAAAGAATTTCTTGGGATTTTTTTTTTGCTCTCCTCCGCTATGTGACTTTCATGTTCTATCTTAGCCGTCCTAATTGCACCCTTACATTTCTTTTTGCATTCTTTATAAATTCTGAATGCTGAGGATGATCCCTCAACCTTGTATTTTTTGAAGGCCTTCTCCTTTGCTTTTATATGCATTTTTACAATGGAGTTAAGCCATCCAGGATGTTTGTTCGCTCTTTTAAATTTATTACCCAATGGGATACATTGGCTAATGCCCTTATTTAATATGCTCTTAAAGCAAACCCATCTCTCCTCCGTATTCTTTGTTCCTAATATTTTATCCCAATTTATGCCTTTTAGCAAGGTTTGTAGTTTAGGGAAGTTGGCTCTTTTGAAATTCAGTGTCTTTGTGTTCCCTTCATGTTTCCAATTTGTGTGATTTATACTGAAACTAATTGACCTGTGATCGCTGTTACCTAAATTGCCCCGTATTTCCACATCTGTGATCAGGTCTGTATTGTTGGTAATCAGTAGATCTAGTAATGTTTTATTTCTAGTTGGTGCGTCTACCATCTGACCCATAAAATTGTCCTGCAAGACATTAAGGAACTGGCGAGCCTTAAATGAATGCGCGGTTCCCTCCGCCCAGTCTATGTCTGGATAATTAAAATCCCCCATTATGATAACACTTCCCATCCTTGCTGCTAATCCAATTTGTGATAGGAGATCCGTCTCCACTTCCTCCCTCAGGTTAGGGGGCCTATAGCATACTCCCAGTATTATTTTCCCCTTAGCTTCATCCCTTTGGAGCTCTACCCATAAAGATTCCACCTCCTCCCTAGCCCCCTCAGTGATGTCATCTCTCACATTCACTTGTACATTATTCTTGATATATAGGCATACCCCTCCCCCTTTTTTACCCTCTCTATCCTTGCGGTATAGGGTATACCCTTGAATGTTTGCCAGCCAATCATGAGAGCTGTTGAACCAGGTCTCTGAAATTCCCACAAAATCCAAATCCTCCTTGTACAACAGTATCTCTAGTTCACCCATCTTGTCCGCCATGCTCCTGGCATTAGTGAACATGCCACATAGTTTAGACCGGTCGCATATTGTCCTCGTATTGGGTGTTTCAAGATTGCAACTAGGACTTGCTACTATACTCACCTTGTGTTTTTGTGCTTTGGTTAACCTACCACTAATGCCCCCAATACTACCCTCTGGAATATCTTCCGCGCTGGCTATCACTGTCTCTGGACCCTCCCCCCCATCGCCTAGTTTAAAAACCCCTCTAACTTTTTGGCCATCTTCATTCCCAGCAGATCTGCACCCTCCTCATTTAGGTGCAGTCCGTCCCTTCTATAGTACCGGTTACCGACTGAGAAGTCGGCCCAGTCCTCCAGGAAACCAAACCCCCTCCTTACTACACCAGCTCTTCAGCCACTTGTTTACTTCCCTAATCTCCCTCTGCCTTTCTGGTGTGGCTCGATGTACCGGTAGTATTCCTGAGAACACTACCTTGGAGGTCCTTTTCCTCAATTTAGCTCCTAAGTCCCTAAAATCGTTCTTTAGGACACTCCATCTGCCTCTGACTTTGTCATTGGTGCCAACGTGCACCATGACAGCCGGGTCTTCCCCAGCCCCTCCCAGTAATCTGTCCACAAGATCCGTGTTGTGCCGAACCCGAGCGCCCGGTAGACAACATACTGTTCGGCGCTTCAGGTCTTGGTTACAGATTGCCCTCTCTGTCCTTCTAAGAATTGAGTCCCCTACCACCAGAATCTGTCTTTCCTTTCCCTTTGCTGCCCCCCCCACTCTCACTGGAGGAGTTCTTCCCCTGGCAGCTAGGAGAGTCCCTCATCTCCAGCAGTGCTGGTCCCTGACTGGTTTCACCAATGTCACTCAATGGAGCGTACTTATTGGGATGCTCCAGTCCTGGATCGGCCTCTCTGGCACTTCCCCCTCTACCCCTCCTGACTGTCACCCATCTACACTTTGCTAGTGCCTGAACCTCTTTATCTCCACCCGCCTCTGTGCTGGCCCCTGCCGGCACCTGCCGTGTACGTTCCTGGCTCACCTTTAGTATGGAGGGACTTCTCAGTGCTGACAGTTGCTTCCCCAGATTCAGAACCTGGGCTTCCAGGGAAACAATGTGCTTACATTTTGCACAGCAGTATTCGCCCTCGATCGGATGATCAAGGAACGCATACATGCGGCAAGATGTACAAAGAGTCGCCTCTTCACACCCGCCGGGCATCGTACCTATTAAATTTAGTGAGGATTTGGGGATTTTACCCTGTCCAAATTACCTAACAGCTAGCTTCCTGGCACTAATACTCAAGACAATACACAGGTACACGACAATACAATACACAGGTACACAACAAGACAATACACAGGTACACAACAAGACAATACACAGGTACTCACAGACCTACGTGCACTCGCAATACACAAGTACTAACGATCCACACACACTACTCAGACAACACTCAGATACTCACACTACACAGGTACTATGACCCCTGTTATAACCTCCTGTTTTAAACTCTGGTTTTTAACTCCCACTTATTCCAGCTCCACTTACACCAAGCTCCACAACTTCAGACTGAGCACGCTCAGACTGAGTCCTACAACCAGTTAAATAGGCACCTGTGAGCAATTAACCACACCCCTTAATTGATAGACTGATGAAACCAGAGGAAAAAAAAAAAGCTATTTAAAAAGTGACAGCAAAAGGCAAATTAAAAACTAAAAGGAAAAGCCCCAAAAATGCAACCCAGCAAACAAACAGCAAACATGTTTGTCTTTTTTATATCAACTGAAATAAACTTTTTTTTTTAATACATTGTATTTTTTTTTACTTGGAACACTCTGTAAAGTCCTATGGGCTAATTTTCTATAAGTATTTATAGAAACTCCAAAGCTCGCTATGGCTAAACATTCCCGCTCTACTGCAGCATCATTTTTCTAAGCTGTGGTTAAAACCCTGTCTGGAGGGTCATCCAATCAGGATTCAGAGATCCCAGCCCCCTACCTGACTGTCCACTGTTTTTTTGGTAGGTTTTTTGGTCAGTGTCTAAATCTTTCTGTAGGTGGAACTATAAACTAATTGTCTCTTAATAACTGAATCAGGTGTCCATTAATAAAGTCCAAGAAACAACTTATAGTAAGTACAAAAAATGTAAAGTTTTTCTTTATACTTATCGCAATTTTCCTTTCTTGACAAGCGCCATGGCGGAACAATGGGGTAGGTCCCACCCACCCCTCACACTGACAGGATAGTAACTATAAATTTGAGCCCCACCCTTGGTGTACCTAGTTTCCTCAGGCTGGGTGAGAGCTGTGCTGCCATAGAGAAGAATAATTTTACATTAGGGAGTGATTAATGCTAGCAAGTTTTAATTGTGGCCAGAGGCCGAAGCAATAGTCTTTTTTACCAAACGCGACAGTAGTCAAAACTGCCGGTTCTACACAACAGTGCATGAAAAAAGGACCACATGCCTACCATACAAATTGTTTCCATCGCCTCTGATGGTAGGCCAGAAATATTGTTTGAACATTCAGGAGGTGATGATCTGGCCTGAAACCTTGGCACCTTTATTTGTGCCCCTTGGAAAGATGAACAAGTGATCTGAAGATTTAATGTCCCCCAATTGTGTTAATGTAAACCTTCAGGGTTCTCCCAACATTCAGTTTGATAGCCTCCTGCCTGTCTTCCATGAAGAAGATAGGGAGCACAACTTCTTTTTTCAGGACTCCTCTGTCTGGGAAGAAAGTTGTGAAGGGTTCTTTAAACACCAAAGCTGCCAATTTCTGAGACTTGTTTGGCTGACGTAATTGCCACTGATAAGGTGGCCTTCAGGGTAAGGTGCCTGCCACGTACCCGGAAGGAGACAGAATTTGAGGTTGGTCTCTTTTGTAACCCCAGGCCCCACTGAAGGTGAAAGATATGGTGCCGAGGGACAGGAAGAACATGAGTGCTGGCAGGTGTTGATAGCAGAACTTGCAGCAAGAGATGCAGGCTTAATAAGTCAGTTAGGACATCCGGCCAGGAGCAGATGTGATGCACGCTGGATCAGCCAAGGCTAAAGGGGCACTCCACATGTACTGCAGGTTCTGGAAACGTGGGTTGTTGAAGCTCTCAGCACTCGAGCGGTTGTGATGGACAGCCGAAACAGACTCTCAGAAGTAGTATGAAGCCAAGTTGGAAGCAGTGGAGGGCACAGAGGCAGGTGGGCAACGAGGTATAGAGGTGTAGGTGAAAACGTGGTCAGGGACAGGTGAGCAGAGGTACAAGCAAAATCCAGGATCAGGTGAGTAACAAGCCAGGTCATCAACTAAATCTGTTACAGGATACACTCAGCACACAGGAAAATCTGAAGACCAGTCAGCACGGACAGTGAGCAAGAGCATCCCTTAAAAAGCCTGTCTGGCACCAGAAACTGGACACATGCATTCCTGCACGCATGCGCATTCCTATGCACCAGTTGCCCTACTGGATTTCCTTTACAGTGCCATAATGAGATGTCTTTACCGAAGGTTTCTGGGGCCAGGAAATCCATTACTAACAGCAAATCCCTGTTCAGGTACAAGAGACCCATTGGTGGCTTTAGCCTTGTCATTTGCAGGAGATTGTTCATAGCCTAATAACTTCCTGTAAAGGCTAAATTTTTGAAATTATGATATTTAAGGGTACTTCCGCTGAGCTTTAAATCTAAACTTTTCTGAAGGAATTCTAGGACATGACACGTTTCTGGTGTGGCCAAAGAGAAACCTTGGGAAAAGGCAAACTTCAAAAATGTATGTCAGGCTCAATTATAGGTGTTGTTAATGCTATATTTTCTTGCATTTAAAAGCGTTTCCACTACTCTGAGCAGCACAGATCTAATAACCTCTTTCTTTCAAGACTCATACGGTCATGTGGAGCCTGTCTGGTGCAAGGAGAACACAAAACTCTGAGTACTTCCCTATCTTCTGATGCACACCACTGCTATGTTCTTGTCCATCTTGCAGTGTGACCTCAAATCAAATGCTGAAAGGCTTGTAAGGCTTGCCAAGCCACACATAGCTCCAGAGCATTGGAGACTGTTCCTGAAGTTTGAAACTGCCATTGACCCTGAACATAACTCCCCTGACAGATTGCTCCCCAGCCCAAGCTGCTGGCATCTGTCAGCAGGGTATGGCAATGCCTGAGATTTTCTATGTTTGCAAACCAGAATAATATCTGGAGCATGAACTGAGTAATCAGAATCGTTTGGCTTAGGTTTCCTGATCCTACATCGTTTGTAGGAGGAAGCTGAACTGGAAGGGGTGAGTATTCCATTGAGACTCACTATTAGAATTGCAGCTGTCATTGTGCCTAAATCTGCAAACACTGGAAAGATGAGCGGGATCTTTAATCCAGAGCACGGGTCACCTTTCCCAGGATGGTTGAAAGCTTGCTGAAAGGAAGAGACGCTGTGGTGTTCTGTGTATCTGTCTTAGCCCCCAGACCAAGGCTTGAGTGGGTGTAAGCTGGCTTTTCTCCAAATTGATTACCCAATCGAACTCTGTCAGCGTTGACATTACCAATTCTTCTTTTTTTTTTTCTTTACAATCAAATTTTTTATTGAATAAGGTAGTAAGGAGCTGTACAGCCGTGGTCAAAAGTTTGGAGAATGACACAAATATAAATTTTTCACAAAGTCTGCTGCCTCTGTTTGTTTTTTATGATGGCAATTTGCACACATTCCAGAATGTTATGAAGAGTGACTTGCAATTAATTGCAAAGTTCCTCTTTGCCATGAAAATTAACCTGATCCCATAAAAAACATTTCAACTGCATTTGTGAAGAAGGCTTCAGGGCGCCTAAGAAAGTCCAGCAGGTTTCGCTTTTGAGTGTTCCCTTAATAAAGATGACCATTTTTCAGGTATATAAGACCTTTGATGTTGTGGAAGATTAAAGTGGGGTGTTTCCCCAATGCAAAATTAGCCATGTTTGTAAATGTAATGTGTCTTGTTAATGAGCAATGGTATGAGAACTGAACCATGGATAGTGATTGTCCTATAGCCAACAAAAAAAAAGGGGGGGGGTAAAAAATTGCAGAATCCCCTGGTTTATGGGGAGAATGTTTCGAATATGCAGAATCAAAAGTTGACTCTGTGGATAGGAGGGAGAGATAGGTGGTCTGGGATGGTTTGTCAGATATATAAATAGAAAGTGCTGCGCAAATAAAGTTCATAGACAACTAATAAAATTTTAGTGTGGTAGCAGTATAGAAGAGCAGGAACCACCGGTGACAATAAATATCTGAATGGTGACTTTATCCCTCCACCGCTCTTAGATGGCCCCTCACCTCAGATATTCGACCTGAAACAGGTCACACCGCTTATAGGATTGAATGGATAAATCTGTAAGATACTCCTTCACTTCCTTCAGCTCACAATGCTCAGTGTAGGCAGATGATGAATATAAAATAAGATAGAAAGCAACAAACCATAGTGTTCTCCGTATGTATTTTATTAAAATTGATGAAGACTAAAAAACATCAATAACACTCACATGAAACCGGCACTCCGATCCGAGTGCCGGCCAGCGGGCTTGTGATCGTGTCTGTCGGATGACCGCGGGTGACGTCACACGCTCCTTACCCCCGTACGCGTTACGTCCTATGGGCGGGACTTCATCGGCGTGGGGCGGGATGCGTAGTGACGGCCCGCATTGTTATTATTATACTCCATGGTGACGGCGGCACCAATCAGAAGAACGGGAGCAATGATCGGGAGGTCAAGCGCCTCCCTGTCATTAAATAATGGCTATTGATTCCTATTACCCTTTACTCCTAACGGAAATTGCATAGATCAACACCGCCAGCAATGGACAAACTTAAAATATATGATATATAGAGATGATTACTTGCAATATCCAAATGGCATATATCCTCATGCATAGCAAACATTCTAGATATATATATCAAAATGTGTTAAAACATATTAATTAAATACGCATAAATTGATGCTGCAAAGTCGCATGCAAAGAAAGTCACATAATAAACGCATATTGTATATAGATGATTGCTTACAATACCCGAATGGCATGTATCACCATGCACAGCAAACACTCTAAATCTCCAAATCAGAGTATTTTAAACATAAAAATTGATAAAAATTAAATGCGCATAAACTAATGCTACAAAATCGCATGTAGAAAGTCGCATACTAAAACTCCATACATAATATGTATGAATAATATCAAAAAAGAAGAAGAAAGACATCAACCCACGGGCATCAGTCAAACACGATCACATATACAATATTAAAAAATAAAAAAAATGGAATTAAAAACAATAGTACAAAACATCATCTATTTGAAATAAAACAATTTAAATCAAAATCAACGTTCATTCCAAAGGGGGAGAGAACTTTGGTCTCATAGATCCAAAACGATTCCCTACGGCTGAGGTGTCTGATGTAATGACCACCCCTCCTGTGTCGCGGCACCTTTTCTATCCCCCAAAATTTTAAGCATTTGGGGTCTTTTTGATGAAAAAGGCGAAAATGCCTAGACACACTGTGGGTCTTTACCCCCCGCTTAATGTTACTAATATGCTCTCCAATTCTTATATGAAGTGCTCTTGAGGTCCGGCCCACATACTGAAGGCCACAATCGCACTCCAGCATGTAGACCACCCCCACTGTCGAACACGTAATCAAACCCTCAATTTTGTAACTTTTTTGTGTTGCATATGAAACAAACTCCTTGCGTCTCTTAATATTTCTGCAGGCCTTCCTGCATGTGGCACACTTCCCACATGCATAAAAGCCGGAAAGAAACCTAAATAGGCCACTAGTCACAGTCTTGGGCGGATCAATGACCCCTGGTGCCACCCGATCACGTAAAGACGGAGCCTTACGGTATATAAACCGAGGGTGATCGGGAAGAACTGGGCCAAGGGTCCTATCTCTGAGTATAGGCCAATGTCTAGCTATAATATGTTCCAGTTTTTTATACTGGATATTGTAATCAAGTATAATACGATAGCTAGATATATTGGCACTATCCTCCAAGGGTTTAGCCTTGTCTGCGACTACGGTATTTCTATCAATTGCCAATACATTGGCTATTTCTGCATCAACTGAAGCTTGGGAGTACCCTTTCTCCTTGAACCTCTCCGCGAGCACCTGTGACTGTGCAAGAAAGTCATCATCTGAGGTACAGTTACGGCGTAGGCGGATAAATTGGCCTCTGGGTATGTTGCAAAGCCAAGATTTATGGTGGCAACTGGTGAGAGGGATATATGCATTCCTATCAGTCGTTTTAAAGTGATTCCTGGTGTGGAAAGCCCCTTCTCCTTTAAATATTTCCAGGTCAAGGAATATAATCTGTTGGTGGCTAATCGTCCAAGTTAACTCAATGTTTTTATTATTGGCATTCAGCCCATCCATAAAGATCTGCAGACTGGGCATGTCCCCCTCCCAGACCATAATTAGGTCGTCTATATATCGTCTGTAACACGACAATTGAGGGGGGGATCGTGAAATATAGTGTCCTCCTCCCAGTGGGCCATGAACAAATTGGCCACACTGGGAGCGAACCTTGCCCCCATGGCAACTCCTCTTGTCTGCAGGTAGAAGTCCCCATTGAACCAGAAATAATTGTTTAATAAACAAAACTCCAAACTTTCCAATAAAAACGAAATGTGATCACTCGAAAGACTGGAGGTCATCAGAGCCCATCTAACTGAATCTAGGGCCTGTTTGTGGTCAATGATAGTATAGAGAGAGCCCACGTCGGCAGTAATAAGAATGCTAGATGGGGTGCAAGGAAGGGTAGATAAGATTTGAAGAATTTGCTTAGTGTCCCGTAAAAATGATTTGGTTTTTAAAACAAGTGGCTGGAGGAAGAAGTCAAGATATTGGCCAAATCTGGAAGTTACGGAATCAATTCCGTTTACGATCGGACGACCAGGTGGTTGTTCTGCATTCTTGTGCAGTTTAGGTAAAATATAAATGATTGGGGTCCTACAATAGAAGGGGTCCAGGTAAGCAGCTTCTTTAGAATTTAAAATCCCCTTGTTTTTACCTCTTTCTATAAGACAATGTAAATTGTTCTTGAAAGACAACATAGGGTCACTCCTCAGAGGCTCATATGTATTCCTATCGTTCAACAGTTTCTCCATTTCTGCTTGATAATATGTTTTGCTAAGCACAACCAGCCCACCACCCTTATCCGCTGGCCGGATAACTATGTCTTTCCTTTGTTCAAGGGAAGTAATACCTCTCTTGATAGCCTGTGAATCTCTAGCCCTTTTGACCTTGAGTAAATCAAGATCATGGCACACCATATTCCTGAATACCTCTAAGTGTTTGTTGTCATTACAAATAGGATTAAACACAGAGCGATTCCGAAGGTTGGAATGTCTAGAGCTAGTAGTTACGGAAGGGGTGGTATGTGGCACCACATTGGAGAGAAAGTATTTTTTCATATTCAGATTACGTACATATTTCTGAATGCTGATGTAAGCCTGAAATTTGTTCAGGTTACGGACCGGAGCAAACTTCAGGCCCCTATCTAAAACCAATATTTCATCGGCAGTGAGAGGAATACCACTAAGGTTAAAGATGCCAGTACCTAGTGGGGTCTTGACCTTTTGGAATCGTCTTCCCCCCCTGGACCCTCTCTGTGTTTTCTTTTTAAACTGCCTTGGTCTCTCCTTGGGTCTTGTGGACCTCTCCTCTGGTTCTGGGAATTCGCTTGTTCGGCCGGTTCTCTCACCCATAGGGGGGTCCTTGGAGGTCCCCTCCAGGGGGTCCTCTCCTGCCCTAAAAAATGATTTTGATTATGTTGTGATACACCTTGAGAGTTTTGCAAAGGGGCATAATAATTGGAGGTATAGACAGGTGTCTCTCTTATTGAGTTCCTTCTCCCTTGAGATTTCCCTTTTCGTTTAGTGGGCACTGTTTGCCACGAATGGTTCTCAGTTTGTAGGGATTGATAATCATACCCATTGAGTTAACTTGGACGATTAGCCACCAACAGATTATATTCCTTGACCTGGAAATATTTAAAGGAGAAGGGGCTTTCCACACCAGGAATCACTTTAAAACGACTGATAGGAATGCATATATCCCTCTCACCAGTTGCCACCATAAATCTTGGCTTTGCAACATACCCAGAGGCCAATTTATCCGCCTACGCCGTAACTGTACCTCAGATGATGACTTTCTTGCACAGTCACAGGTGCTCGCGGAGAGGTTCAAGGAGAAAGGGTACTCCCAAGCTTCAGTTGATGCAGAAATAGCCAATGTATTGGCAATTGATAGAAATACCGTAGTCGCAGACAAGACTAAACCCTTGGAGGATAGTGCCAATATATCTAGCTATCGTATTATACTTGATTACAATATCCAGTATAAAAAACTGGAACATATTATAGCTAGACATTGGCCTATACTCAAAGGAGATAGGACCCTTGGCCCAGTTCTTCCCGATCACCCTCGGTTTATATACCGTAAGGCTCCGTCTTTACGTGATCGGGTGGCACCAGGGGTCATTGATCCGCCCAAGACTGTGACTAGTGGCCTATTTAGGTTTCTTTCCGGCTTTTATGCATGTGGGAAGTGTGCCACATGCAGGAAGGCCTGCAGAAATATTAAGAGACGCAAGGAGTTTGTTTCATATGCAACACAAAAAAGTTACAAAATTGAGGGTTTGATTACGTGTTCGACAGTGGGGGTTGTCTACATGCTGGAGTGCGATTGTGGCCTTCAGTATGTGGGCCGGACCTCAAGAGCACTTCATATAAGAATTGGAGAGCATATTAGTAACATTAAGCGGGGGGTAAAGACCCACAGTGTGTCTAGGCATTTTCGCCTTTTTCATCAAAAAGACCCCAAATGCTTAAAATTTTGGGGGATAGAAAAGGTGCCGCGACACAGGAGGGGTGGTCATTACATCAGACACCTCAGCCGTAGGGAATCGTTTTGGATCTATGAGACCAAAGTTCTCTCCCCCTTTGGAATGAACGTTGATTTTGATTTAAATTGTTTTATTTCAAATAGATGATGTTTTGTACTATTGTTTTTAATTCCATTTTTTTAATTTTTTAATATTGTATATGTGATCGTGTTTGACTGATGCCCGTGGGTTGATGTCTTTCTTCTTCTTTTTTGATATTATTCATACATATTATGTATGGAGTTTTAGTATGCGACTTTCTACATGCGATTTTGTAGCATTAGTTTATGCGCATTTAATTTTTATCAATTTTTATGTTTAAAATACTCTGATTTGGAGATTTAGAGTGTTTGCTGTGCATGGTGATACATGCCATTCGGGTATTGTAAGCAATCATCTATATACAATATGCGTTTATTATGTGACTTTCTTTGCATGCGACTTTGCAGCATCAATTTATGCGTATTTAATTAATATGTTTTAACACATTTTGATATATATATCTAGAATGTTTGCTATGCATGAGGATATATGCCATTTGGATATTGCAAGTAATCATCTCTATATATCATATATTTTAAGTTTGTCCATTGCTGGCGGTGTTGATCTATGCAATTTCCGTTAGGAGTAAAGGGTAATAGGAATCAATAGCCATTATTTAATGACAGGGAGGCGCTTGACCTCCCGATCATTGCTCCCGTTCTTCTGATTGGTGCCGCCGTCACCATGGAGTATAATAATAACAATGCGGGCCGTCACTACGCATCCCGCCCCACGCCGATGAAGTCCCGCCCATAGGACGTAACGCGTACGGGGGTAAGGAGCGTGTGACGTCACCCGCGGTCATCCGACAGACACGATCACAAGCCCGCTGGCCGGCACTCGGATCGGAGTGCCGGTTTCATGTGAGTGTTATTGATGTTTTTTAGTCTTCATCAATTTTAATAAAATACATACGGAGAACACTATGGTTTGTTGCTTTCTATCTTATTTTATATTCATCATCTGCCTACACTGAGCATTGTGAGCTGAAGGAAGTGAAGGAGTATCTTACAGATTTATCTATTCAATCCTATAAGCGGTGTGACCTGTTTCAGGTCGAATATCTGAGGTGAGGGGCCATCTAAGAGCGGTGGAGGGATAAAGTCACCATTCAGATATTTATTGTCACCGGTGGTTCCTGCTCTTCTATACTGCTACCACACTACAATTTTATTAGTTGTCTATGAACTTTATTTGCGCAGCACTTTCTATTTATATACATGTCTTTGAGGTATTTTTTGAGTTGACCTTAGTGCCTGCTTGCATTTATATTGTTATATTAGTCAGCGCTGAATTTTATCACATTATCTCTACGTTTATTTAATTCAAGACTAATTCAGCTGCAGATTATGGAAGTTTTCACATATGTTGAGAACAGAGAAATTATTCTCACAGATGTTTTTTCAAGAGATGTGGTTGTTTCCCAACATGACGACCTTGGATATGCTTTTAAAAAACTGGGTTATTTATTTGAAAAAAAGATAAAAACTTGGTGGGATATTGTTTCTTTTGAACAGTATTTGTCTACCAATATTGTCCCCAGGCGTTTAAGGTGGGAATTGCCACCTAATGACGGTTTGGTCGACAATGAGTCTAACACAGAATGGTGTAACTTTTTTGTTGGGAAAAGCTTTGATCTTCTCCGGTTTCTGCTTGCTCGTAAATTGAAGAAAAAGCAGCACCTGGAGAATCAGATCAAAGAAATTACTGACCGTATTGAGAGTCATAAAGATTCCAATGATTTTATTCAATTATCTGGTGAATTAAAATCTAAACTCATTAAATGGGATAGGGAAACTAGAGATAAAGAGGAAGAAGTTTTTACGAGATATTAGGGATTTTGAGGGAAAACAGATTTTTTAGTGGCAAACACAAGACACAATTCCAGCTAATAACCCCTTAGGCGCAGCAGCCATGATCCCGCCACCAGAAACTAATTTACCTCCACAGGGCTATTTTAATTATGAAATACCCCCTTCTCAAAGTGTACCCAATCTGATTAACACACCAAGAGGGAGGGGACAGGGTCCCCCTAGAACAAACAAACGTGGTCGAGGTAAAAAAAACCATCACCCCCATCCAAGGCCTTATATAAATGGGTATGATTATCAATCCCTACAAACTGAGAACCATTCGTGGCAAACAGTGCCCACTAAACGAAAAGGGAAATCTCAAGGGAGAAGGAACTCAATAAGAGAGACACCTGTCTATACCTCCAATTATTATGCCCCTTTGCAAAACTCTCAAGGTGTATCACAACATAATCAAAATCATTTTTTAGGGCAGGAGAGGACCCCCTGGAGGGGACCTCCAAGGACCCCCCTATGGGTGAGAGAACCGGCCGAACAAGCGAATTCCCAGAACCAGAGGAGAGGTCCACAAGACCCAAGGAGAGACCAAGGCAGTTTAAAAAGAAAACACAGAGAGGGTCCAGGGGGGAAGACGATTCCAAAAGGTCAAGACCCCACTAGGTACTGGCATCTTTAACCTTAGTGGTATTCCTCTCACTGCCGATGAAATATTGGTTTTAGATAGGGGCCTGAAGTTTGCTCCGGTCCGTAACCTGAACAAATTTCAGGCTTACATCAGCATTCAGAAATATGTACGTAATCTGAATATGAAAAAATACTTTCTCTCCAATGTGGTGCCACATACCACCCCTTCCGTAACTACTAGCTCTAGACATTCCAACCTTCGGAATCGCTCTGTGTTTAATCCTATTTGTAATGACAACAAACACTTAGAGGTATTCAGGAATATGGTGTGCCATGATCTTGATTTACTCAAGGTCAAAAGGGCTAGAGATTCACAGGCTATCAAGAGAGGTATTACTTCCCTTGAACAAAGGAAATACATAGTTATCCGGCCAGCGGATAAGGGTGGTGGGCTGGTTGTGCTTAGCAAAACATATTATCAAGCAGAAATGGAGAAACTGTTGAACGATAGGAATACATATGAGCCTCTGAGGAGTGACCCTATGTTGTCTTTCAAGAACAATTTACATTGTCTTATAGAAAGAGGTAAAAACAAGGGGATTTTAAATTCTAAAGAAGCTGCTTACCTGGACCCCTTCTATTGTAGGACCCCAATCATTTATATTTTACCTAAACTGCACAAGAATTCAGAACAACCACCTGGTCATCCGATCGTAAACGGAATTGATTCCGTAACTTCCAGATTGGGCCAATATCTTGACTTCTTCCTCCAGCCACTTGTTTTAAAAACCAAATCATTTTTACGGGACACTAAGCAAATTCTTCAAATCTTATCTACCCTTCCTTGCACCCCATCTAGCATTCTTATTACTGCCGACGTGGGCTCTCTCTATACTATCATTGACCACAAACAGGCCCTAGATTCAGTTAGATGGGCTCTGATGACCTCCAATCTTTCGAGTGATCACATTTCGTTTTTATTGGAAAGTTTGGAGTTTTGTTTATTAAACAATTATTTCTGGTTCAATGGGGACTTCTACCTGCAGACAAGAGGAGTTGCCATGGGGGCAAGGTTCGCTCCCAGTGTGGCCAATTTGTTCATGGCCCACTGGGAGGAGGACACTATATTTCACGATCCCCCCCCTCAATTGTCGTGTTACAGACGATATATATACGACCTAATTATGGTCTGGGAGGGGGACATGCCCAGTCTGCAGATCTTTATGGATGGGCTGAATGCCAATAATAAAAACATTGAGTTAACTTGGACGATTAGCCACCAACAGATTATATTCCTTGACCTGGAAATATTTAAAGGAGAAGGGGCTTTCCACACCAGGAATCACTTTAAAACGACTGATAGGAATGCATATATCCCTCTCACCAGTTGCCACCATAAATCTTGGCTTTGCAACATACCCAGAGGCCAATTTATCCGCCTACGCCGTAACTGTACCTCAGATGATGACTTTCTTGCACAGTCACAGGTGCTCGCGGAGAGGTTCAAGGAGAAAGGGTACTCCCAAGCTTCAGTTGATGCAGAAATAGCCAATGTATTGGCAATTGATAGAAATACCGTAGTCGCAGACAAGGCTAAACCCTTGGAGGATAGTGCCAATATATCTAGCTATCGTATTATACTTGATTACAATATCCAGTATAAAAAACTGGAACATATTATAGCTAGACATTGGCCTATACTCAAAGGAGATAGGACCCTTGGCCCAGTTCTTCCCGATCACCCTCGGTTTATATACCGTAAGGCTCCGTCTTTACGTGATCGGGTGGCACCAGGGGTCATTGATCCGCCCAAGACTGTGACTAGTGGCCTATTTAGGTTTCTTTCCGGCTTTTATGCATGTGGGAAGTGTGCCACATGCAGGAAGGCCTGCAGAAATATTAAGAGACGCAAGGAGTTTGTTTCATATGCAACACAAAAAAGTTACAAAATTGAGGGTTTGATTACGTGTTCGACAGTGGGGGTTGTCTACATGCTGGAGTGCGATTGTGGCCTTCAGTATGTGGGCCGGACCTCAAGAGCACTTCATATAAGAATTGGAGAGCATATTAGTAACATTAAGCGGGGGGTAAAGACCCACAGTGTGTCTAGGCATTTTCGCCTTTTTCATCAAAAAGACCCCAAATGCTTAAAATTTTGGGGGATAGAAAAGGTGCCGCGACACTGGAGGGGTGGTCATTACATCAGACAGCTCAGCCGTAGGGAATCGTTTTGGATCTATGAGACCAAAGTTCTCTCCCCCTTTGGAATGAACGTTGATTTTGATTTAAATTGTTTTATTTCAAATAGATGATGTTTTGTACTATTGTTTTTAATTCCATTTTTTTTATTTTTTAATATTGTATATGTGATCGTGTTTGACTGATGCCCGTGGGTTGATGTCTTTCTTCTTCTTTTTTGATATTATTCATACATATTATGTATGGAGTTTTAGTATGCGACTTTCTACATGCGATTTTGTAGCATTAGTTTATGCGCATTTAATTTTTATCAATTTTTATGTTTAAAATACTCTGATTTGGAGATTTAGAGTGTTTGCTGTGCATGGTGATACATGCCATTCGGGTATTGTAAGCAATCATCTATATACAATATGCGTTTATTATGTGACTTTCTTTGCATGCGACTTTGCAGCATCAATTTATGCGTATTTAATTAATATGTTTTAACACATTTTGATATATATATCTAGAATGTTTGCTATGCATGAGGATATATGCCATTTGGATATTGCAAGTAATCATCTCTATATATCATATATTTTAAGTTTGTCCATTGCTGGCGGTGTTGATCTATGCAATTTCCGTTAGGAGTAAAGGGTAATAGGAATCAATAGCCATTATTTAATGACAGGGAGGCGCTTGACCTCCCGATCATTGCTCCCGTTCTTCTGATTGGTGCCGCCGTCACCATGGAGTATAATAATAACAATGCGGGCCGTCACTACGCATCCCGCCCCACGCCGATGAAGTCCCGCCCATAGGACGTAACGCGTATGGGGGTAAGGAGCGTGTGACGTCACCCGCGGTCATCCGACAGACACGATCACAAGCCCGCTGGCCGGCACTCGGATCGGAGTGCCGGTTTCATGTGAGTGTTATTGATGTTTTTTAGTCTTCATCAATTTTAATAAAATACATACGGAGAACACTATGGTTTGTTGCTTTCTATCTTATTTTATATTCATCATCTGCCTACACTGAGCATTGTGAGCTGAAGGAAGTGAAGGAGTATCTTACAGATTTATCCATTCAATCCTATAAGCGGTGTGACCTGTTTCAGGTCGAATATCTGAGGTGAGGGGCCATCTAAGAGCGGTGGAGGGATAAAGTCACCATTCAGATATTTATTGTCACCGGTGGTTCCTGCTCTTCTATACTGCTACCACACTACAATTTTATTAGTTGTCTATGAACTTTATTTGCGCAGCACTTTCTATTTATATACATGTCTTTGAGGTATTTTTTGAGTTGACCTTAGTGCCTGCTTGCATTTATATTGTTATATTAGTCAGCGCTGAATTTTATCACATTATCTCATGGTTTGTCAGATACCAAAAGGCAGATTGTATGTAGATAGCCCTTAATACTTCCGAAAGGAACCTATAGATCTACAGGTGAGTATGTCTACCATGCTTGAGGGGTAGTGGGAGAACTTCGCTCTATGCCACAGGAACTATGTTAATATATTTACTCTAGGTGTTGTAAGATGAATATTATAAGCTAAAATAAAGTTAATCATAAAGTGGAGAGTGTATACATAGCTCCACAACCTTTAGATACTAGTAATATTATAAACAGTTAATGGTCTAAGAGCAGGCTTGATTTGATCCCGAGTGATAGATTCAGGGACTCCTCTCACCCTTCAAGTGGATTTAAACCCGATTCATGAAATTTGAGCTGGGCACATATATCCGCAGTGTTTTCCTATCTCTCTTCAAAACACTGTGGGGTTTATTTACTAAAAGCAAATCCACTTTGCACTATAAGTGCACTTGAAAGTGCAGTCGCTGTAGATCTAAGGGGGACATGCAAGGAAAATAAAAAAACGCATTTTAGCTTGCACTTGATTGGATGATAAAATCAGCAGAGCTTCCCCTCATTTCAGATCTTCCCTTCAGATCTACAGTGACTGCTCTCTCCTGCTCCATTTTTCTTCTGTTATCAGCTTGATAACTTCTGACAAGTTCTCGGTCAACTGAAATAAAAGCAGCCTGAGTTTTGTGTTGGACAGGATGCTATAAATAGATTAGAAGCGTGCTGAAGTATTCAACGAACAGTTCTGAAAGTCTCTACCTATGAGCAGGGTGTGTGTCTTTCCTCCAATCAGCTGTCTTGGCTGTACACCCAGGCTTCACTGCAGTGCTAAACAGGAAAATCTCCTAACACAATCTGGATTTTCCAAAGAATATTTAAAGCTGAAGACAGCAGTTATGCAAGTAATACTAATGTAGGGAGATTTATTTTATCCCTGTGTATCATCTGTGGCTGTTCACTTCACTGGGTATATGTGAGGGTTTACATCCACTTTAAGTTGTTTCTTCTTCCTCTATTGTCAAAGTCTTCAAGGTGTCTATTCATATTGATAAACTGCTTGCAATGTGTCTCAGTTAGACTCCAGTCTGGCTATGGCTTTCTCTCTCTTTCTGCCTGCTTTCTCATTAGCTGCTAGCTGCTCAGATTTCATCCTTTAGTTGGTTTTCAAGTCTGTAATAGCTGCTATGTGGGCACAATAGCATCTTTATGCTATTGTGCCCATGTTTGCAAAATGACTTGTCACTTGGTGGGCGGAGCCTGATGGGGAAATGAGATTGTATCTGATTTTTTTAATGTCAGTGGCTATTTCACTCATGTCAGCAAAGGTTAATAGCAGATCTGCATGTATCGGGTCTCTTACCAAGTCCTTTGATGCAGCTAGAGACTCTGCATTGCTGTCCTCCTCGTGGCGAGATGGCACCATCTTGCATGCTGCTAAGCAGCTCCTGGGAACTGAGTGGGACCTGAAGATTTCAGGGATTTGGTGGGTGGCTGTCATTTCAGAAGGACATCTCGAGCATGTGGGGTTAGAGAGTCTGCCCATTGCAGAGCTGCAGCTGATCGTTTCTCGGGGCTGTGGAAGACCCGGAACCCTTTCAGTGTGCTTCCATCTGCTCAGCGTGTCAAGCTACGCCCCCTGGGATCCAAGAGCATCTCTGTTCTGATTTAACAGGATGTCATCTGGATAGTGAAATACTCTTTCTTCCTTAGCTGGACTATCAGGACCACTAACACCTTTCTGAATATCTTGGGTGAAGTTGTTAGGCTGAAGTTGGGCAATCATGAAGCAAAGGCACTTCTGAAAACTTAGGTGGATGAGAACATAAATTATGCATCCTTCAGATTAATGAATGAAAGCTAATCCCTTGACTACTTTGACAATGGTCTAGAGAAAGGATATGCGATTAGCGGACCTCCAGCTGTTGCAAAACTACAAGTCCCATCATGCCTCTGCCACTGGGTGTCATGCTTGTGGCTGTCAGTCTTGCTATGCCTCATGGGACTTGTAGTTCTGCAACAACTGGAGGTCTGCTAATTGCATATCCCTGGTCTAGAGTGAACCCATTTTGAAATGGTCTTTTTTTTATGAATTTGTTTGGCTACTTCAAGTCTATGACTGGCCTTCAGCTACCTGTCCTTTTTTTTTTTTCTTTTTTTTGTACCATAAACAGCTGCGAGTAAACCCCAGGGAAACATTCCTAATGTGACATTGCCACCTTCTGCAGCAGAGTCTCTACATTTGTAAGCATGATCTCTCTCTTTTGAGGATGGGGGTAAGTCTTTAAAGTGATACAGTGGGCACTTCTGAGCATGGCCAAATTTGATGGTATTTACCACCCAATGATCCTCTGTCCACCCATGCATGCAGAAACTCAAATAGCTTCACCTCCACTCAACAGGTACAAAAAAAACTTCTGAGCTTCCTGCCCAGAGGAGGAGGCAGATCTCTAGCGCTTCTGGGAGCTTTGGCCATTACTCTAAGATTTGTGGAACTCCTGGCCCTATAGGCCCTTGCCTCTGCCCCTTGGAGGCCCTCTGACCTGTACTTTTTTTCTGCTTTAGCAATTCTCTATCTTGGGGTATGAACCCATATTTATTGCCCATAACCTTTGCTATTGCTGTGCCCAGTTTGTTTTCAAAAAGGGATCTATCCCCATTGTCTAAGCCAAAGAGCCCTTCTGCCTGTGACCGCATTTAACACCCTGAAAAGGGATTTAACAATGTCAGAGTGATGCTAAATGTAGCCATTGACTCCTTCAGCCATTAGCAATGGCTGAAGGAGTCAATAGCTGCTTCAGCCATAAAACCTGCAGACCGCTTAAGATTAGAAAAGGATGCTAAAATCTCAGCTTTACTGAGATCATTCGCTACAGTAACTTTTGATCACTTAATCCAAACTTCTAAAGCTTTTAAGATAGCCACCAAGGCTATTGAGTGCATACTCCACCTTTCATTAAGTAGATTTTTTTTAGGATCTAAATCTGCTTGTCTATCAAGCACATCCTTGAAGATGGCTGCATTGTTTAAGGAAAGAGTCACTTGACTCGCCAGCCTCATCAATTCCTGTTTCATTCATTGAGAATAATATCTTTAATCTCCTCCATAAATGGAAAACGCAAGTTTTTCTCATGTTTTTGAAGTACTTCCCGTGCTGCTTCCTGGGGTTCATCTACCTGATTCCCCAATGACAGCACCTGTTGGATCTCTTTAAGAAAGTGCTGAACCAGGGTGCAGGCAAACCCCTTATACAGAGTATCCTTTACATCTACAGAAGAAGCCTTAGACTGGGATAGACTCAATGGTCCTCAGGCTTCCCTGCCAGATTGCTCTAGCTGTGAGGCTGAAGCCTGCAGAATTGACTGGGCAAGAGGTTATGTGTCACACCTGTCCCCTCCCCTTTCCCCCCCTCCCCCCCTCTGTATCTCTCCTCCTCCTCCTCTCCCTGCCCCCTTCGCATCCCTCTCTCCCCAGAACCCCTTTCCTATTCCCTCTTCTTCTCTTGGTTTCAATTCCTGGAGTGTGTGCACAAGTGTGGCCCACACCATTTTTCTATTGCTATATTTAGAATCTTCTTTATCCAATTTTAGCCGGTTCTATGCTCATTGCCTCCCATGTCCACCCAGGGTGGGACACCCGCCCGGGGTGTCTCAATAGCCATCTTGCGCCTTCACTGGGTCTTCATTGGTGAGTTACACTGTTGTCTATCATTCTCCATTAACCCAACTTTACTTGATAGCTATAATTAGGTTATTTAGTCTGTTCATTTTTCTGTGTAACTACAGTATGAGACTGTATTTGTTTATTCTAGATGTTCTGGGTAATACCTCCTGAAGAAGTGACAATCGTCGCGAAACTTGTTGAGGAACCTTCCCTACCCACATCATTTTGTTCCCACCCACTAGATGGGTTTTGGAACACATATTTGTTAACCTGTTATTCTTTACAACAATTCTGTCATATTTTGTTGTGACTGTATTTTTTTTATATTTTTTTTTCTAATAAATGTACATTTTTTAACCTTATGCGCTTCCAATCACTGGGTACCGAGATAGTCCTCCCATCATTACTGGAGCAGCCTTAGTTAACCCGTTTCTTTTCTCAAGTGTATAGTGAAATGCTTTTTTTTTTTTAAACCATTGACAACATGTCCAGACTGTCTGTCTCTTTATTCTTAGTTGCTTCATGGAAACATACTACGCATGCTGTATAACCTAAAATCACCATATTGAGACAAGCCCAGCATCCACCTGGCCTGGGCTGCTCATGGTAAACCGAAAAGAAGGAGGGCACACCAACCTAGTGCATTACCACTGATAAACTTTAATGCAGCATAAAAACAGCAAAAATTATACTCACAAACGAGCTTATAAAACCAGCTTTAAAAAGAGCGCAAAAGCGCTGTTCTGTGGATCGACACACCAGGACCTGTTGCCGAGAGGGTCAGACTGATGCAAATGGCTAACGCGTTTCGGGGGAGCACCCCTTTCTTCAGAGCCTAAGCGGGCAATGGTTGGTCTCTCGAAATTACCCCTCTATAAATGTATATGTGTATGCATATATGCCTGTGTCTGTCACACCCAATTGGTGGCAACGCCCCCTCCCACAAATAGGCACCACCCACCCATTTAGGTTAACCCTCCCTAGACCCATCCCTCTGAGTGCGAACCCCATTTGTAGCCAAATAATAGTAAGCAAGCATCCCTCTATGTTATCTGCTATATAAACTGAGCCAACAGATCAATATCACTCTCAGCATAGACCACATAGCACAGGGTGCAGCCACTCTGGACGACCACCCCAGGGGGGGCGCCAAACACAATTACCTCACCTCCTGCATGCAGCTCAAATAGTGTCCCCATGCCATAGATAAACTGGGGTGGATAATGCGGGGCTTCTCCGGCTCCCAGGAGCCATAATAGTACTGCATACAACGTGTGGAACGCACGCCGTCCGAAGGACCAGGAAGTGTGGGCGTTCCTGCGTTCCACTCGCAACTTACGGCCGATCGCGGCATCATTTCCCCTTCCACCAGTGTCAGAGGTCACTGTGTGCAGGGGACAGGGCCCGGAAGCGCGGGTGTGTTTGCGTTCCACCCGCTGCTTCCGGCCGTCATAACTAGGATTGTTGGTGCGCGCGCATCTCAACATAGCCGCGCACCCTTCACCACTCGCTCTGCTGCTGTCAGTTGACAGAGACAGGCTCTGGCTGCACAGGACAGGCAGCATTCTGGCGAGGACTACAGACAGCTCTCAGCCCACATCTCTCTACAAAAGACCATTTATGAAATAGAGAGGGGAAAAGTGTATTAATAGAACACATATATTTTGTAAAATTAAGATTAAAATTGAAATTGATATTGATATCAATTCCAAATAGGGAGGTAGGTGAAAAAAATTCGAACCGATATTGTTAGTAATAAATAGAAGAAAGGGGTGCTCCCCCGAAACGCGTTAGCCATTGGCCATTTGCACTGGTCTGACCCTCTCGGCAACAGGTCCTGGTGATTTGATCCACAGAACAGCGCTTTTGCGCCCTTTTTAAAGCTGGTTTTTTGAGTATAATTTTTGCTGTTTTTATGCTGCATTAAAGTTTATCAGTGGTAATGCACTAGGTTGGTGCGCCCTCCTTCTTTTCTGTTTTTTCTAGCTTGAATACCCATTGTTCAAACGAGGGCTGCAAGACGCTAGGCATTACCTTTTTAGGTGGCTGCACCACATGTCTAGTTCATGGACACCTGAGCGCAGGACAGATTGTTACTGTGTTTGCCTGCTCATGGTAAAACCACTCCTTAGACCTACATTAGGAACAAGATTCCCTAGAGTGTGACCTCCTGGACTGCCTATCCCTAGAATAGTGTGAGCAATAAACTTCCTGAGATGAAGATCTTCTACTACTTCCGCCATGGTCCGTGCTCCATGACATGCATGGAGATCTGGGTCTCAAGCCTGATGAACTATCAAGAAAGAAATGTGAGATAAAAAATATTATTGCAGGATCCAGAGAATAGTAAATGCATAAGGGATACCATCCCCTACCTTCTCTGCAGAGGCCAGTCTTTAGTTGGGGTGGAAAAAGTAATACACACTGCAGGAAGTGCAAGTTAGCACATAAAATACAGAGCTATAGTGTGTGCATGTAAAAAAAAAAATGTGCAAGGTCCCCCCCCCCCCCCCTTTTTTTTTTTCTTTTTTAATCAAGTAACTTTTTCTTGAGGTACACAGGAAAGGCACAGTATACGGTTTCATTGGCACAACAGTATACCAGGTAAAGTGGGGATGCAATCAGTCATACATTGCTCCCAGCTGATGGTGGCTTGCATGTGGATTTTGTGAACACAAGTGGAATTTTTGAACTAAAGTGGGAGAGTTAATAACCAGGAGCTGTGCTTTTGACTGCTTCTGCTTGCAAGTGTTGTTTTAGGGGTTTTTATTTATTTTTATTTTTTTCCTTTGCTATCAGTTTTTAAAATACTTTTTTTTTTTTTTTTTTTTTTCTGACACTTTTTAAACACTTTTTTTTTTTTTTTTTCTGCTAATTAAGGGGAGTGGTTAATTGTTCCCAGGTGTATAAAAGTGTCTACACACACTCCCCTGGAGCTTGCTCCCAGCTGATGGTGGCTTGCATGTGGATTTTGTGAACACAAGTGGAATTTTTGAACTAAAGTGGGAGAGTTAATAACCAGGAGCTGTGCTTTTGACTGCTTCTGCTTGCAAGTGTTGTTTTAGGGGTTTTTATTTATTTTTATTTTTTTCCTTTGCTATCAGTTTTTAAAATACTTTTTTTTTTTTTTTTTTTTTTTCTGACACTTTTTAAACACTTTTTTTTTTTTCTGCTAATTAAGGGGAGTGGTTAATTGTTCCCAGGTGTATAAAAGTGTCTACACACACTCCCCTGGAGCTTGCTCCCAGCTGATGGTGGCTTGCATGTGGATTTTGTGAACACAAGTGGAATTTTTGAACTAAAGTGGGAGAGTTAATAACCAGGAGCTGTGCTTTTGACTGCTTCTGCTTGCAAGTGTTGTTTTAGGGGTTTTTATTTATTTTTATTTTTTTCCTTTGCTATCAGTTTTTAAAATACTTTTTTTTTTTTTTTTTTTTTTTCTGACACTTTTTAAACACCTTTTTTTTTTTTTTTTTTCTGCTAATTAAGGGGAGTGGTTAATTGTTCCCAGGTGTATAAAAGTGTCTACACACACTCCCCTGGAGCTTGCTCCCAGCTGATGGTGGCTTGCATGTGGATTTTGTGAACACAAGTGGAATTTTTGAACTAAAGTGGGAGAGTTAATAACCAGGAGTTGAAAACAGAAGTCTTTAAATCTGTAAGTAACATCTTAAACTTCCCTTAAGTAATTGTATTGTAACTGGGAAATGAGTGCTAGCAGGGTTGAAGGTTTTGCTCAGTGCACAGTGTGCCACATGTATGCAAAATTGGTGCAACAGCTCCAGGATGGATACCGCTGTGACAGATGTGAGCAGGTTGCCCTTCTGGAAGCTCGCATTAGAGATCTGGAGGAGCAAGTTGCAACACTGGGCAGAAAGGACAACCTTGAAGGGGGTCCTCTGCTCGCTGAGCAGGTGGTCAGTAGGGTTGATGTGGAGGGTGGAGGGGCAAGTCAGGATTATCAGATAGGAAGATGGGTTAATGTAGTTAGAGGGAGTGGAAGGGGCTCGCAGAATAGGAAGGCCAGTCCTGTGTTTGTGCATCAAAACAAATTTGCCAAGTTGGGTGAAGATGTGGAGGTGGCAAACACAGAGGTGGCAGCCCTAGATGTCACTGCTATCCCTAACAGCCGGGAGAGCAGCCCATCTAGTAAAGGTGGTGAGGGGAGTGCAGGTAGGCCTAGACAGTTGGTGGTTATAGGGGATTCTATAATCAGAAGGACTGATAGAATAATTTGTCGCCAGGATCGCCTCAACCGAATGGTTTGCTGTCTCCCTGGTGCTAGGGTTCGGCATGTGGTGGACCGGGTGGATAAATTACTGGGAGGGGCTGGGCATGACCCAGCTGTCTTGGTCCACATTGGAACCAATGACAGTATACATGGAAGGTGGAGGCTCCTTAAGAATCAATTTAAAGAACTAGGCTGCAAGTTGAAGGGAAGGACCTCCAAGGTGATATTCTCTGAAATATTGCCTGTGCCATGCGCAACACAGGAAAGGCAGGGGGTGATTAGAGAGCTGAATGCATGGCTCAAGACCTGGTGTAGGGAGGAGGGATTTGGGTTTCTAGAGCACTGGACTGACTTTTCATTGGGGTGCAACCTATATGCTAAAGACGGTTTGCACTTGAATGGAAGGGGGTCTGCTGTGCTGGGGGAGAGGTTTATAGGAAGGCTGGAGGAGTATTTAAACTAGGATTGAGGGGGGAGGGTGAACTAGAATTACATCAAGAAGACAGGTCAGTTAGGGGTCAGACATTAATGGAGGGTGGAATGGGGACAGATGGGGGGAGGGTTATGGCAGGTGTCAAGAAATTTCCCATGTTGCAAACAGCCATTGGAAACTGTAGTGCCATTTGTACTACTAAAAAATATATGAAAAACACCAGACCAAAATGTATTAATGCATTAAAGTGTTTGTTCACCAATGCCAGAAGTCTGCCAAGCAAAATAGGTGAGTTGGAAGCTCTGGTGCATGAAGTGAACTATGATGTAATCGGTATTGCTGAAACTTGGCTTCAATCCTCACATGACTGGGCTATTAATATTCCTGGCTATGCACTCTTTCGGAGAGACAGGGTAAAAAGGAAAGGTGGTGGGGTCTGTCTCTATGTGAGAAGTGATCTCAAAGCAAGTGTGAAAGAGGACCTGATTGATGGAGAGTGTGATGAGTCTGAAGCATTATGGGTGGAACTGCATATAGATGGGCGTAGTTCAAAGTTAATCATTGGAGTTTGTTATAGACCACCCAATGTTAACGAGGAGGTGGAGACTCAGCTCCTTGCACAGATGGAAAGGGCTGCAAGGGCTGGGACAGTGATAATAATGGGAGATTTTAACTACCCAGAAATTGACTGGAGTAATGGCACTGCTGGGACAGTTAAAGGGCAAAAATTTATAAACCTAGTACAGGACAATTTTATGGTCCAGTTTATTGAGGCCCCAACTAGGAATGAAGCTCTGTTGGACCTGGTAATCTCAAACCATGCAGAGCTTATTACTAATGTGCAGATAAAGGAACACCTGGGTAGCAGTGACCATAACATGATTTCATTTGATGTTAACTGTAAACAAGAAATACATAAGGGAAAGATAAAAACACTTAACTTCAAGAGAGCAAATTTTCCAAGGATGAGGGCTGCTCTCGAGGACTTAGACTGGGAGGGAATATTGGCAGCGATAAACACAGAACAGAAATGGGAATTCTTCAAAAAGACTGTTTGGGACCTCACTGCAAAGTATATTCCCATGGGCAATAAGTTTAAAAGGCTAAAAAGAAAACCTATGTGGCTCACGGTCAAAGTTAGAAAAGCTATAAACAATAAGAAAAGAGCTTTTAAAAAATATAAAAATGAAGGAACACTAGTGTCATTTAAATGCTACAAAGAATTTAACAGAATATGTAAAAAGGAAATCAAGGGTGCAAAAATTCAAAATGAACGACAGATCGCAAAAAATAGTAGGACAAACCCCAAAAAATTCTTCAAATATATTAATAGTAAAAAGGTCAGATCTGAGCATGTAGGCCCTTTACAAAATAATCTAGAGTGGGTGACTGGGGACAAGGAGAAGGCTAATTTATTAAATACTTTCTTCAGCTCTGTGTATACAAAAGAGCATGGGGAAGTTCATGTCCATAATGGGGGTGGTATTGACACAGCCCCCAATGATCCACAATGGCTCAAAAGGGATATGGTCCAGAAATATTTAGACAGAATAAAGGTGGATAAAGCACCTGGACCTGATGGCATCCACCCACGGATCCTAAAAGAATTGAGCTCTGTAATTTCAAAGCCATTGTATCTAATTTTTAGGGACTCATTAATGACGGGAATAGTACCGCTGGATTGGCGCAGGGCGAACGTGGTGCCTATATTTAAAAAGGGATCAAAGTCTTTACCAAGTAACTATAGACCTGTTAGTTTAACTTCTATAGTCGGGAAGATACTGGAGCGTTTAATAAAAGACCACATAGACGAGTTCTTGCTGGAAAAAAACATTTTAAGCAACAGACAGCATGGGTTCATGAAAGACAGAAGTTGTCAGACAAACCTGATTTCTTTTTATGAAGAGGTAAGTAAAACCTTGGACAGAGGGGTGGCTGTGGACGTGGTTTATTTGGATTTTGCAAAAGCGTTTGATACAGTTCCGCACACACGGCTCATGTGTAAGTTAAAGTCTACAGGCTTGGAAATATCAGTTTGTAAATGGATAGAAAACTGGCTAAAAGACAGAATTCAGAGAGTAGTGGTTAATGATTCTTACTCTGAATGGTCTAAGGTTATCAGTGGTGTACCCCAAGGTTCAGTGCTGGGACCCTTACTCTTTAATATCTTTATAAATGATATTGGGTCTGGGATCAAAAGTAACATTTCTGTCTTTGCAGATGACACCAAGCTATGCAGTGGAATAACGTCCTTACAGGATGTCTCCAATTTACAAGCCGACCTCAATGCACTGTCTAATTGGGCGACTATGTGGCAGATGAGGTTTAATGTTGAGAAATGTAAAGTTATGCACTTGGGGGCTAAGAATATGCATGCATCATACATGCTAAGGGGAGTACAACTGGGGGAATCTGTAGTGGAGAAGGATCTGGGGGTTTTGGTAGATCATAAGCTCAATAATAGCATGCAATGCCAAGCTGCGGTTTCCAAAGCGAGCAAAGTTCTTTCTTGTATTAAGAGAGGTATGGACTCCAGAGAGAGAGATATCATTTTGCCCCTGTTCAAATCATTAGTAAGACCTCATCTGGAATATGCAGTTCAGTTTTGGACACCAGTTCTCAAAAAGGATATCGTGGAACTGGAGAAAGTGCAGAGAAGGGCAACCAAACTGATAAGAGGCATGGGGGAGCTCAGCTATGAGGAAAGATTAGAGGAACTGAATTTGTTCACTCTTGAGAAGAGGAGAATAAGGGGGGATATGATCAACATGTTTAAATATATAAGGGGTCCATATAGTGAACTTGGTGTTGAGTTATTCACTTTACGGTCAACACAGAGGACAAGGGGACACTCTTTACGACTGGAGGAAAAGAGATTTCATCTCCAAATACGGAAAGGTTTCTTCACAGTAAGAGCTGTGAAAATGTGGAATAGACTCCCTCCAGAGGTGGTTCTGGCCAGCTCAGTAGATTGCTTTAAGAAAGGCCTGGATACTTTCCTAAATGTACATAATATAACTGGGTACTGACATTTATAGGTAAAGTTGATCCAGGGAAAATCCGATTGCCTCTCTGGGATCAGGAAGGAATTTTTTCCCCTGCTGTAGCAAATTGGAGCATGCTCTGCTGGGGTTTTTTGCCTTCCTCTGGATCAACTGTGGGTATAGTATTGGGTATATTGGATTGTACGTTTTTTTTTTTTTTTTTTTTTTTTGTTTTTTTTTTTTTTGTGGTTGGACTGGATGGACTTGTGTCTTTTTTCAACCTGACTAACTATGTAACTATGTAACTATGTAACATGCGAGATATAACAAGAAGATCCAGCATACAGTTGAAGCAGTCATTTTTTGATAAAAAAACACTTAAAAAATAACAACAAAAACAGCTCGGAGTGAAATAAAAGAAGAGCATTTAAAGAAACCTCTAGATTCACTGAATTATGAACAAGTATCTTTGGGATACAAATATATAAGTAGCAATACTCTCTACGTCAGAAACCAGCTGGGTTATTAGCATGGGCCAGAGCTGTTGTAATGTGGCGTAGTGAACACAGTGGGGTTCATTTACTAAAACTAGAGAGTGCAAAATCTGGTGCAGCTTTGTATAGAAACCAATCAGCTGCAGGTTTTATTGTCAAAGCCTAATTGAAAATGCTAAAGTTAGAAGCTGATTGGCTACCGTGCACAGCTGCACCAGATTTTGCACTCCCCACTTTTAGTAAATTTACAAATCCAAATTTGTAGTAAGCATTGCAGTGTTACACCTGGTTTAGCTCTGATTTATAAACATCTTAGGGGAATTTCTATGTGTATTGGTAATTTTTCTCATGAATAAGTTCAATTCATTTCTGGCAATGGGGGGGGGGGGGGGGCAGTGCTTTGCTATTAATTTCCTGGTAAGGTAAAAGAGTAAGGGCTATACAGACGTCCAGAACATATAATTCCTCGTCCAGTGCACCAAGTCGACATATCGAAGGGGAATTGTGCTGTATAAGTCTAATCTATAACAGAAACCACATCCTCCCAATGTCATACCAGTCTGGGATATTTCCACATCATATGTAATAGGTCACCATTGTCAGTATTACACTTACGGTACAGAGGGGGACTCACTTCTCCCTCAAGCAAAAAGTTGTACCAGCGTCCTATAAGTATGACTCAGGATAAAAAAAGTTGTGATCTTTTTTTTTTTTGCAGCTGAAAGCGACACCTCTAGTACAGATGCCGGAATTATCTCCCAACACTCTCCATCGATTGGGCTTAAATTTTGCTCCCATTTCCTCCTACAAGGCAGTAATGTTGATTCCTATAGGAGCGAAAAAAGGTGCCAATATGTGTGGGAAATTATACCCTTCTTATTGGTCTCTGACATTATAGAGACAGGAATGCGTGATTCCACCAACTGCAGGGGAGAATTTCATGCTTGGGTTTGGAGCACATGGTGCAGTTGTATGAATTGCTAGAAATGCTGTCTCAAAATGTGGAATTCTGCCTGAAGTTGATCGAAGGACTTCAATACAGTGCCATCATAAAGTTGGGTTAGGTATTTAACCCTAGCAGCCACCCATGGCAGAAATGTTGTTAATTTATTAAATTCTACATAAAGCCTATTACGCAAATGTGGGTACCCTAGAGATATGCAGAGAGACTAAGTTTATGCTTAAAAAGTCCTCCATAGTTTCATTCACAAAATTACCATAGGGCTTTGAGCAAGGGCAGCCATTCCCCAAATTGGAAGCCATATATTCAATGTCAGTATGAGTCAACCTATTAAAAATGGAGTCAGAGGTGGTAGGCAAATCTCAGCCCACATGGTGCTGGAGTTGGGCAGCCATGAAATAATACTGCGCATGTGGTACTGCCATGCCCCCCGGATCTATAGCAGGGTCCCTTTAAATATCTAATTTAGCAGGGGCAGAAAAAAAAGATGGCAGCAGCAAAAATGAATGAGCCATGAGCCATCTTAAATTTGGTAGCAAAAGCATAGCCCCATCCCCACCCCAGTCTATATGTTGGGAAGGAGTGCAGTGAAGCACTCTGCGTACATCTTGGAAAAGGGAACTGCTGCCACAAGGCTTGTACACACTGCCCAGCAACACCAAAGCTGCCTGTTTTTCAGCCAAACACTATAGTGCTGTTCTACACCCCTTAGGAAGATGATTTGCTGCTCCTTATGCCACCCTAGGGATCAGCAGAGGGGCTCCCTGATGCTAGATGCATTGAGCAAGGGATCACAGGGACTTCACCTGGACCATAGCAGATGGAAAGCCCAGGCAAGGTAGGAGACCTCCTTATCCTGAATTACATAGTCTGGTTGAAAAAAGACATCTTGCTCAACCAATAATAGGGGGAAAAACATCCTAAAAAAAAAAATCATACAATCCTATACCCACAGTTGATCCAGAGTGCGATAAAAAAAACAGCAAAGCATGAACCAATTTGCTCCAGCAGGGGAAAAACAATCCTTCCTAATCCCCTGTGAGGTAATCAAATATTCACTGGATCAACTTTACCTATACATGTTATTATCCAGTTACATTATGTACTTTTAGGGAAGAATCTAGACCTTTTTTTAACCTCTTGCCAACCAGCCACCTTCAGTATACTGCAGCAGGTATGCAGGGCTGCGCAAACCGCCGTAGGTGTACGTCGGCCGTTTTAACCACTTGAGCCCCGGACCATTATGCTGCCTAAGGACCAGAGGTCTTTTTCCAATTTGGCACTGCGTCGCTTTAACTGCTAATTGCGCAGTTATGCAATGCTGTACCCAAACGAAATTTGCGTCCTTTTCTTCCCACAAATAGAGCTTTCTTTTGATGGTATTTGATCACTTCTGCAGTTTTTATTTTTTGCGCTATAAACGGAAAAAGACCGAAAATTTTGAAAAAAAATGATATTTTCTACTTTTTGTTATAAAAAAAATCCAATAAACTCAATTTTAGTCATACATTTAGGCCAAAATGTATTCGGCCACATGTCTTTGGTAAAAAAAATGTCAATAAGCGTATATTTATTGGTTTGCGCAAAAGTTATAGCGTCTACAAACTAGGGTACATTTTCTGGAATTTACACAGCTTTTAGTTTATGACTGCCTATGTCATTTCTTGAGGTGCTAAAATGGCAGGGCAGTACAAAACCCCCCCAAATGACCCCATTTTGGAAAGTAGACACCCCAAGGAAATTGCTGATAGGCATGTTGAACCCATTGAATATTTATTTTTTTTGTCCCAAGTGATTGAATAATGACAAAAAAAAAAAAAAAAAAAATATTTACAAAAAGTTGTCACTAAATGATATATTGCTCACACAGGCCATGGGCCTATGTGGAATTGCACCCCAAAATATATTCAGCTACTTCTCCTGAGTACGGGGATACCACATGTGTGGGACTTTTTGGGAGCCTAGCCGCGTATGGGACCCCGAAAACCAATCACCGCCTTCAGGATTTCTAAGGGTGTAACTTTTTGATTTCACTCTTCACTGCCTATCACAGTTTCGGAGGCCATGGAATGCCCAGGTGGCACAACCCCCCCCCCAAATGACCCCATTTTGGAAAGTAGACACCCCAAGCTATTTGCTGAGAGGCATATTGAGTCCATGGAATATTTTATATTTTGACACAAGTTGCGGGAAAGTGACACTTTTTTTTTTTTTTTTTTTTTTTTGCACAAAGTTGTCACTAAATGATATATTGCTCACACAGGCCATGGGCCTATGTGGAATTGCACCCCAAAATACATTTAGCTGCTTCTCCTGAGTATGGGGATACCACATGTGTGGGACTTTTTGGGAGCCTAGCCGCGTACGGGGCCCCGAAAACCAATCACCGCCTTCAGCGTTTTTAAGGGCGTGAATTTTTGATTTTACTCTTCACTGCCTAACACCGTTTCGGAGGCCATGGAATGCCCAGGTGGCACAAACCCCCCCCAAATGACCCCATTTTGGAAAGTAGACACCCCAAGCTATTTGCTGAGAGGCATGGTGAGTATTTTGCAGCTCTCATTTGTTTTTGAAAATGAAGAAAGACAAGAAAAAACTTTTTTTTTTTTTCTTTTTTCAAATTTCAAAACTTTGTGACAAAAAGTGAGGTCTGCAAAATACTCACTATACCTCTCAGCAAATAGCTTGGGGTGTCTACTTTCCAAAATGGGGTCATTTGGGGGGGTTTTGTGCCACCTGGGCATTCCATGGCCTCCGAAACTGTGATAGGCAGTGAAGAGTGAAATCAAAAATTCACGCCCCTTAGAAAGCCTGAAGGCGGTGCTTGGTTTTCGGGGTCCCGTACACGGCTAGGCTCCCAAAAAGTCTCACACATATGGTATCCCCGTACTCAGGAGAAGCAGCAGAATGTATTTTGGGGTGTAATTTCACATATTCCCATGGCATGTTTGAGCAATATATCATTTAGTGACAACTTTGTGCAAAAAAAAAAAAAAAAAAAAAAAAATTTGTCTCTTTCCCGCAACTTGTGTCGCAATATAAAATATTCCATGGACTCGACATGCCTCTCAGCAAATAGCTTGGGGTGTCTACTTTCCAAAATGGGGTCATTTGGGGGGGTTTTGAACTGTCCTGGCATTTTATGCACAACATTTAGAAGCTTATGTCACACATCACTCACTCTTCTAACCACTTGAAGACAAAGCCCTTTCTGACACTTATTTTTTACATGAAAAAGTTTTTTTTTTTTTGCAAGAAAATTACTTTGAACCCCCAAACATTATATATTTTTTAAAGCAAATGCCCTACAGATTAAAATGGTGGGTGTTTCATTTTTTTTTTTCACACAGTATTTGCGCAGCGATTTTTCAAACGCATTTTTTGGGGAAAAAACACACTTTTTTAAATTTTAATGCACTAAAACACACTATATTGCCCAAATGTTTGATGAAATAAAAAAGATGATCTTAGGCCGAGTACATGGATACCAAACATGACATGCTTTACAATTGCGCACAAACGTGCAGTGGCAACAAAATAAATACATTTTTAAAAGCCTTTAAAAGCCTTTACAGGTTACCACTTTAGATCTACAGAGGAGGTCTACTGCAAAAATTACTGCCCTCGATCTGACCTTCGCGGCGATACCTCACATGCATGGTGCAATTGCTGTTTACGTTTGACGACAGACCGCCGCTTGCGTTCGCCTTAGCGCAAGAGCAGGGGGCGACAGGGGTGCTTTTTTTTTTTTTTTTTTTTTTCTTTATTATTTTTTTGCTTTTTTATCTTATTTTTAAACTGTTCCTTTCATTTTTTTTTTTTTTAAATCATTTTTATTGTTATCTCAGGGAATGTAAATATCCCCTATGATAGCAATAGGTAGTGACAGGTACTCTTTTTTGAAAAAATTGGGGTCTATTAGACCCTAGATCTCTCCTCTGCCCTCAAAGCATCTGACCACACCAAGATCGGTGTGATAAAATGCTTCCCCAATTTCCCAATGGCGCTATTTACATCCGGCGAAATCTAAGTCATAAAATGCTCGTAGCTTCCGGTTTCTTAGGCCATAGAGATGTTTGGAGCCACTCTTGTCTCTGATCAGCTCTATGGTCAGCTGGCTGAATCACCGGCTGCATTCTCAGGTTCCCTGTTGAGACAGGAGAGCCAGAGAAAAACACGGAAGACGGTGGGGGGGGGGGGCATTCCCTCCCACGGGTTGTAAAGGCAGTCTAGAGGCTAATTAGCCGCTAGGATTGCTTTTACATGAAAGCCGACCGCTGGCTGAAAAGAATGATACCAAGATGATACCTAAACCTGCAGGCATCATTCTGGTATAACCACTCAAAGTTGTGAATGGCGTACCTGAAGACAAAAAAATGGTTAACAATAAAGCACAGTAAACAATAAAGTATAAATAATTACATACCTGAAAAACAAACATGATAAAACATAATAACAATAACAATAACAATAAAACACTGCAGAATAGAATACAGTAAAAAAAGAGCAGAACAATAGAGAGAGAGAATAGAGAGAAAAATAAAACGACAACTATTTTTTTTTATTTTATATATATTTTTTTTTTTTTTACACTTTTTTTGTAACTAACTTTTATAACTGTAACCGGTTCCAGGTTCGGGTCTCTCAAAATGCGATGGCATCTTGGGAGACCCTGTGAAAGTGTGCCTAGTCTGTGCAATGCTGTACCCTACGCTAATACTCAACTAGTGAACGGTAGCGTTCAAAACATTCACCAATGCAAAGACCAGGATTGTCAGGACAGGAGGGACAATAATAGCGGGTGTCACGCCTATATCCGCGTTTGCTGCAGACACAACATCTTTTTGGGGGGGGTTCGTTGGGTAGGGGTACTCGGGAGCACATAAAAATGCCTCTCATGCAGCCGACTGCATTTCGTTGGGGGGATGTGAATGGGGGAAGTACGGGCGCTGCAGAAGTGGTGGGTTCCCAATTAGGATTGGCGAATGCAGCAGGAAGGGCACTATGGGCACGACGGGCCTGTGTTTGTCTTTTTGGTGGCAGCGGGACACTACTTGTGCTTGTCACCTCACCAGCTTGAACTGCACTTATGGGACTCGCCACGTCACCAAGTGTTACTGCAGTGCTGGTTTGACTACGACCGGGGTGTACTAGGCCGCTGGTGCTTGCCAGTTCAATAAAAAGCTTCCAAAAAAACTGTTAGCGATCGCAGGGATCAGGCCTGACTCTGCGAACGCTGCAGTTATGCGTTTAGTGTTTTGTAAGTGACAGTGATCGATCGATACTGCACTTGGGTGGGCTGGACTGGGCCGGGCGGAGGGGCAAAACGCAGGTGCTAGCAGGTATCTGGGTTGATCCCGCTAACACTGCGTTTTTGGGAACCCTAAACTGCTGGGGACGCTAGTATAGATCTGATCTGATCGGATCAGATATTGATCCGTTCAGATACTATACCACTAAAGGAGGCGTATGCTGCGTGCGTGGGTGTTAGTGGTACTGGCGCTAACCTGACGCTGCCTGGGGCCGGTGCTTGCTAGTTCACCAAAATGCTACCAAAAAAACTGTTAGCGATCGCAGGGATCAGGCCTGACTCTGCGAACGCTGCAGTTATGCGTTTAGTGCCTTGTAAGTGTCAGTGATCGATCGATACTGCACTTGGGTGGGCTGGGCTGGGCCGGGCGGAGGGGCACAACGCAGGTGCTAGCAGGTATCTGGGCTGATCCCGCTAACACTGCGTTTTTGGGAACCCTAAACTGCTGGGGACGCTAGTATAGATCTGATCGGATCAGATATTGATCCGATCAGATACTATACCACTAAGGGAGGTGTACGGTGCGTGCGTGGGTGTTAGCGGTACTGGCGCTAACCTGACGCTGCCTGGTGCTTGCTTGCCAGTTCACCAAAATGCTACCAAAAAAACTGTTAGCGATCGCAGGGATCAGGCCTGACTCTGTGAACGCTGCAGTTATGCGTTTAGTGTTTTGTAAGTGACAGTGATCGATCGATACTGCACTTGGGTGGGCTGGGCGGAGGGGCAAAACGCAGGTGCTAGCGGGTATCTGGGCTGATCCCGCTAACACTGTGTTTTTGGGAACCCTAAACTGCTGGGGACGCTAGTATAGATCTGATCAGATCAGATATTGATCCGATCAGATACTATACCACTAAGGGAGGCGCATGCTGCGTGCGTGGGTGTTAGCGGTACTGGCGCTAATCTGACGCTGCCTGGGGCGACGCATATCACCGCCGGGCGATCAGGGGGCTAAACCTTTATTAGGTAATAAACGGCGGGTGCCCTGACACTATAAAAAATAAACGAACTAACCTGCGTCACCCGTAACGGTTATACGGTGATCAGTGGTGAAAGGGTTAACTAGGGGGCAATCAAGGGGTTAAAACATTTATTAGGTAGTATATGGGGGTCCCTGTCACTATAAAACGCTGACGGCGAACCTAAATATTTACCTCACTAACTAGCGTCACCAGCGACACTAATACAGCGATCAGAAAAATGATCGCTTAGCAACACTGGTGACAGGGGGTGATCAAGGGGTTAAAACTTTATTAGGGGGGGTTAGGGGGGTACCCTAGACCTAAAGGGGGGTAATACTCACTGTCCCAACACTGTAACTGTCACAAACTGACACTATGCAGTAATCAGAAAAAAAAAAAAAAAAAAAAAACCTGCTGGTGTCAGTTTGTGACAGGGGGGGGGGGGTGATTGGGGGGGGATCGGGGGGCGATCGGGGGGGGGGATCGGGGTGTTTTGTATGCCTGGCATGTTCTACTGTGTGTGTGTGTGTTGTGCACTCACATTGATGTCTTCTCCCCTCGGCGCTGGAACGGAAAATACCGAGCCGAGGGGAGATGACATCATTTCCTTTGCTGCTGTTTAGCATACAGCAGCAAAGGAGTGTTCCCATTGGCCGGCGGCGATCGCGAGGGGGGGGCCACGAACGGATGGCCTCCCCCTCATCTCGGATCGCCGGGGAACAGAACGGGACCGCTTCGGGCACCGGGGGGGGGTCCGATCGGACCCCCCACCCGCGAGAGGCAAATCACGTACATGTACGTGATTTTGCCTGCCCGTGCCGCCTTGCCGACGTAAATCGGCGTTAGGCGGTCCTTAAGTGGTTAAGAGGTATAGGGGTCACGCGCGACGCCGGAGCCGATGTGCGTGTCCGGCAGCCGCAATATCCGCCAGCAACCCGCGATCACTCCTCAGAGAACCAGAACGGGGATCTGTCAATCAGGGAAGTAGAGAGAGAGAGATCTGCTGTTCCTAGAGATCAGGAACAGCGATCTCTCTCTACTCCCAATCAGTACACTCCCCCCACAGTTAGAAACACCTCCCTAGGGAACACTTAACCCCTTTATCGCCCCCTAGTGCTAACCCCTTCTCTGCCAGTGACATTTATAGCAATGATTGCTGTACAAAGGTTAATGGTCCCAAAAAAGTGTCTGATCTGTCTGCCACAATGTGGCAGTTCTGCTAAGGATCACTGATCACCGCCATTACTAGTAAAAAAAATTATTAATAAAAATGCCATAAATATATCCCCTATTTTGTAGACGCTATAACTTTTGAGCAAACCAATCAATATACGCTTATTGTGATTTTTTTTACCAAAAATATGTAGAAGAATACATATTGGCCTAAAATGATGAAGAAATTAATTTTTTTACATTTTTTTGGAGATATTTATTATAACAAAAAGTAAAATATATATATATATATATATATATATATATATATATATATATATATATATTTTTTTTTTTTTTTTAAATTGTCGCTCTTTTTTTGTTTATAGCGCAGAAAATAAAAACAGCAGAGGTGACCACCAAAAGAAAGCTCTGTGGCAAAAAAGGACATACATTTTGTTTGTGCACAATGTCGCAATTGTCAGTTAAAGCGATGCAGTGCTGTATTGCAAAAAAATGGCCTGGTCAGCTTATGATTGTTAAAAAGTAAGGGTCCCAACACTGAACCTTGGGGTACGCCACTAATAACCTTAGACCAGGGGTAGGCAACCTGGGGCCCTCCAGCTGTTGTGGAACTACATTTCCCATGAGGCATTGCAAGGCTGGCAATTACAATTACTCCCAGAGGCATAATGGGAGTTCTGCAACAGCTGGAGGGCCCCAGGTTGCCTTCCCATGCCTTAGACCATTCAGAGTATGAATCATTAACTGCTACTTTCTGAATTTGTGTCAAACGCTTTTGCAAAATCAAAGTATACCACATCCACAGCCGCCCCTTTGTTTTACTTACCTCCTCACAAAAAAGAAATCTGATTTGTTTGACAACTTCTGTCTTTCATGAATTCATGCTGTCTGTTGCTTAACCACTTCAGCCCCGGAAGATTTGGCTGCTCAATGAGCAGGCCGTTTTTTTCAATACAGCACTGCGTCGCTTTAACTGACAATTGCGCTGTCGTGCAACGTTGTACCCAAACAAAATTGATGTCCTTTTTTCCCACAAATAAAGCTTTCTTTTGGTGGTATTTGATCATCTCTGCGTTTTTTATTTTTTGCGCTATAAATAAAAAAAGAGCGACAATTTTGAAAAAAAAACACAATATTTTGTACTTTTTGCTATAATAAATATCCCCAATTTTTTTTAAAAAAGCTAATTTTTTCCTCGGTTTAGGCCGATTTGTATTCTTCTACATATTTATGGTAATAAAAATCACAATAAGCGTATATCGATTGGTTTGTGCAAAAGTTTTAGCGTCTACAAAATAGGGGAGAGATTTATGGCTTTTTTATTTTTTACTAGTAATGGCAGTGATCAGCGATTTTTATCGGGACTGCAACATTATGGCAGACAGATCGGACACTTTTGACACATTTTTGGAACCATTGTCATTTATACAGCGATCAGTGCTATAAAAATGCACTAACTACTTTGTAAATGTCATTGGCAGGGAAGGGGTTAACTGTGGGGGGATGGGACTGCCTGGGTGAGAAGAGCAATCAGTGTTCATACTTAGTATGAACAACAGATTTGTCTGTTTACATCGCGACCTCCGGGCACCGCATCGGCCCAGGGGAGCCAACCTGCCGCAGTATAACTGCAGCGGCTGGTCAGGAAGGGGTTCAAATATTTTTTTTCCAGCAAAAACTCATCTATGTGGTCTTTAATTAAACTTCCCAGTTTCTTCCGGACTATAGAAGTTAAACGAATGCCCTATACACACTACCGGTTTTGCCGTCAGAATAAACTTCAAAGGTTTCTCCGACCATTTAAGCGGTCTTGCCTACACACGGTCAAACCAAAGTCCGACTGTCCAGAACGCGGTGACGTACAACGGGACTAGAAAAAGGAAGTTCAAGAGCCAGTAGCCAATAGCTTCCGTCTCGTACTTGCTTCAGAGCATGCCTCGTTTTTTGGTCCTTCAGAACAGCATACAGATGATCGGTTTTCCCGATAGGAATTGGTTCCTTCGGAAATATTTACAACATTTTCCATTTCTAGGTCCGTCAGAATTTTCGAAAAAAAAGTCAGATGAGGCATACACACGATCGGAATAGACGATGAAAAGCTTCCGTCGGACTTTGTCTGTCGGACATTCCACTTGTGTGTACACGGCATAACAGGTCTATGGTTGCTTGGTAAAGACTTTTATCCCTTTTTAAATATTGGCACCACATTGGCCTTACGCCAATCAAGTGGTACTATTTCAGTCATTAAAGCGTCTCTAAAAATAAGAAATAATGGCTTTGAAATGACAGAATACAATTCTTTTAGGATCCGTGGGTGTATGCCATCTGGACCAAGTGCTTTATTCAATTTTATTCTGTCTAAATATTTCTAAACAATATTGTTTTTAATCTTTTTTTATATCTATAACTTTTTTAATTTTGGCTGTGAGCCACAAAGGTTTAATTTTTAGCCTCATCACACTCTCCATCAACTAGGTCCTCATTCACACTTGCTTTAAGATTACTTCTCACATAGAGACTGACACCACCACCCCTCAGTTTTACCCTGTCTCTCCAAAAGAGAGCATAGCCAGGAATATTAATAGCCCAGTCATGTAAAGAATGAAGCCAAGATTCAGCAATACCAATTAAATCATAGTTCTCACCAAAGCTTCCAACTCCCCTATTTTGCTTGGCAGACTTCTGGCATTGGTGAACAAACACTTTAATCCATTGTCACATTTTGCACACATATTTTGCATATTTTTTATTTTAGTACAAATTTCCAATGGTTGTTTGTAACATGTCACCTGCCATAGCCCCCATCCCATCTTTCCCCATTCCATCCACCAATAGGGATTGATCCCTATATGACCGGTCTACACAGTGTGAAGGAGGAAAGAGAAGAAACACTAAGGCTGGGGCAGGGGAGGGTGCTCAAATTTATAGTTTCTATCCTGTCAGAATTAGGGCTGGGTGGGACCTACCCATGTCTGCTGTCACAGAGCCATCATGGAAATACTATTTTTGGACTTAAAGTCTCTTATAGCCTTTATTCTCAAAAGTTTCACATGTAGTTAATTGTTGCATCTGTTGCTTGAAGTGGCTTCTTAGCGTCCATTGATATAAGGCTGAATTCACACTGAAACAAACAGCTGGCAAAAAGCTTTACCCCTCTGTCCTTTCCAAATGCACTAGGGGGTGGTGTAGTGTGGTGTGGTGCATGATTCAGTGCATCACACAGCTCCCTTTTTTTTGTCAAACTTTATTTGAAGTGTACAAAAGTGCACTCCATTCATGTCACTGTACAGCAGTGAGATGCGTTGCTGTAGAGTGGCCTGCAAACCTGTACTGTGTGCTGCGATAAAATGAAGCCAGTATTCAGCTCAGATGATGCACCCACTGTCCACTCTGTGTGCCGATCTTGCAACCTCCTGGGGGTTGTGATTTAAGTATTCCAGCAGGCTGCTGGACCTGGTACACACCGTTCTGGCCCAGAGTGGAATAAGGGTGGGGGTGCAGCCAAAAATTTATAAAAAATTTCCAGCACTTCTGCTAAATTCCACTTCAACCCCAAAATGTTGGATAAACTGTGGGTAGATTTTACCTGAATTATTGAGGTAAAAAAAATGGCCTGGTCATGAAGGGAAAAAACAAGGAATAGGGGCACCTCTGAGAATATATCATGAAACAATTTATTAAAATTACAATATCCACTCACATGAAAGAAAGAGGAGTAGTATTCAGGAGCATGATCAGGGCTGAGGAGATGATAATGTGGGACTGTAGTTAGCAGCAGTTCCAGTGTAGCTGATACTCAATCAAATCCAGGCAGGCAGGGGTGCAGATGGCTGAGCACAACACAGTCTGATGAAATTCAGTGTTCCTGGCAGATAGCAATTGCAGTCTGGTGGAGAGGGGGAAACCAGTCAGATGCTGACAGGGGTGTCCGTGGGAGGAGGGGGGAAGGACGGACGGACGGACGGACAGACGGATGGCTGAGCCATGCTGTATCTCCATGGGTTCTGTCATAGGGTTTCCTCATTTCCTTAAAGGGTAACTCCACTTTCGTGGGGAATAAAATAATATAGCATATACAATTGCTACTCAAGTCATATTGTAATTGAATGTGTTTAGAAATTACCTTTCTGCAGCTCTGTAATTTTCTGCAACATGCAATGCAATATGGCTACCTGGAGGTGTTCCTTACACAGAATGTGTATAGAACGTCCCCCAGAAACATAATTTACTGCTTATGCGATTGGCTCACTGATTTTCCTAGAAGTCTACACTAAGATACAAGTGAAATTTCAGGCATCCCCTGCAACAAAAATGTCATTTCCTGACGCATCATGGCAGCACACACATTGGGTTGTGACTCCGCCTCCACAACCTGATAGGACTAGTTAGCTATAAGATCTTGAAGAGGAGTCCACCTTGCATTCTCCTTTTTTTCCTCACCTGGATGGATCGACTGGTTACAGCTTGGAAACCCCTTACCGATTCGCCCCAGCTGGGTTCAAGCCTCTCCTAGCTGGAAGCCCTGACTGTACAGCCTCTAAACGAGCTTTATGCAGGGAACCCCACTCTGGTGGTCTCAGGGGTATGTCATAACAATCTTTTTTCAAAAGCCTTACATAGGATTTAAAAGTGTTCAGCGGTCTCCACCTCTTACCTTCAAATTACACTCTCTACCACCTGGTAGGTCACCACTGTAGGCATAATGAAATTCTTATTTCTCATCCTATTCCGTTTTTTTCTTTTTTTTCCCCCTCTATACCTTCATCTGGGTCCGCTGGGCTCTGTAGTCCCTTGCCTCGCCTGTCCATCATGGCGGCCGGCTCGGGCTCTCGGCGCCAGGAAATGACAGCATGAGGTCCTGGATAGTCAACTGCCAGCATCCAAAATGGACCCTAGACCCTTTTGCTAGAGCAGTAAAGGAGGCGATCGGATGGGAGGAAGAAAAGGACGCTCCTTGCAAACTAAGGAAATACTTTCCTAACCTAAAAAGAGATCCCGAAACCTTTCCCTTTATCGATGAGCTTGAAGAGTTAATAAAAGATGAGTGGCAAAAGCCAGAAAAAAAATCCGGCCTAAATAATAGGCTAGCCAAGCTTTACCCATTGAGGGAACCAAAGGTAAATCCTCTCATCGCAGCACCCGTGGTCGATTCATCACTAATGCGCCTGGCGCGTCATGTAACATTACCAATTGAAGATGCCGTCACCTTTAGAGACATAATGGACCGCAAGATAGACCTTGATCTTAAAAAAGCCTATTCAGCGGCAGGAGGGGCCTGCAGGCCGGCAGTTACACTAGCAGCAGTCGGTAGAGCCATCTCCAGCTGGGCGTCTAACATCGAAAAATTATTACTAGAAGCAGCAGAGCGGGAAAAGATCACGTCCGCCTTACAGGAACTCAGCCTGGCGGGAGACTTCGTGGCAGAGGCATCGGTGGACATCATAAGATCCTCAGCGAGAGCAATGTTGGCGGCAGTAACAGCCAGAAGAGCGTTGTGGCTAAAGCCAGGGGTCGCAGATGCGACTTCAAAATCCAGTTGGTGTAGAATCCCATACGACGGAACAAACCTATTCGGGCCTAAACTAGACTCTGCAATCTCGAAAGTAACGGGGGGTAAATCGGGCCTCATTCCCTCAGATAGGAGACCCAAACAGCAAAAGAATCCACCCTTCAGACGATATCTGCCCGAAAGATATCGAGAAGCAAGGTCTTATAGGCCAGGTAAACAATTTAAGCGGAATTGGCAAAACCCACAACCAGCCTTTGTGAGGGTACAGAAGCCCAAAAACCCCAACTCAGGGGATTAACAGAAGTCGTTTTGATGGCACGCAAGCCCAACTCGCAATAGTAGGTGCGAGGTTGAGGCTGTTTGCTCACGTATGGATACACTCTATAAGAGACCCCTGGACGATTTCCACCATCCAGGAGGGCCACAAATGGACATTCAAGCACAAGCCACCCAAAGAGTTCTACAGAGTTACCAGACTACCGTCTTCTCTCCCAAAGCGAAAGCTTCTAATCAAGTATATTCTAGAATTACTACAAAAACAGGCAATCATAGAGGTTCCACGGGAACAGGAAGCCACAGGATTCTACTCTCCTCTTTTTCTAGTAACGAAAAAGACAGGAGACTTGAGACCGGTACTCGATCTAAAAAGTCTCAACGAAACGATTCTAGTCGAATCATTCAAAATGGAGAGCCTGCAATCAGTACTGCTAGCAATAGGAGCAAAGGATTGGATGCTATCGGTCGATTTGTCCGACGCCTACTTACATATTCCCGTACACCAAACCTTCCAAAAATATCTACGCTTCGCAATAGGTCGCCAACATTTTCAGTTTCAAAGCCTCCCATTTGGAATATCAACAGCCCCCAGAACCTTTACGAAAGTCCTGCTACCGATAATAGCACAGTTGAGGGAGAAAGGTCTGAGAGTCCTACATTATCTCGACGACATACTGCTACTAGCCGACAGCCGACAAACTCTGCTTCTACATCAAACAATATTAATTTCCACACTCCAACAGTTTGGCTGGATAATAAACTGGAAAAAGAGCAATATGATTCCGGCACAAAGAATCATTTTTTTGGGAGCCGAGATAGACACCAACTCCAACACGGTCGGTCTTCCTCAAGCGAAAATAGACCCGCTAGTACAGAAAATAAAGAAACTCCTGGCAGCAGAATACTTATCAGCCAGAACTTGTCTAAGCATCTTGGGGTCAATGTCTTCCACCTTCTTAATGGTCCAGTGAGCGCAGTGGAATTCAAGAACATTCCAGAATTCATTCCTAAAACAGTGGAACGGGTCATCAATGAACCAGCGGATCAGGATCAATCCAGCAGTAAAGAAGTCGGCATGGTGGTGGACCCGAATCAGCAATCTCTCACGCAGCCGTCCAATAATACCGCGACTACCAGAAATAATCACCACGGATGCCAGCCTCCAGGGGTGGGGAGCACATTATCAGCATCAAGGGGTACAGGGCCGTTGGTCCTTTCACACGCAGGGGATAGTTTCAAACATTCTGGAACTCAGAGCCGCCTGGAAGGCTCTACTAACATTCGGACCACTCCTTACGGGAAGAAACGTTCTCCTACGCATGGACAACACAGTGGCTGTGAATTACATTCAAAGACAAGGAGGCACCCGGAGCAACACACTCATGGAAGAAGTTCGCCCAATAATCGAATGGGCTCAAGTTCATCTGACAGATCTAAAGGCAATCTACGTCCCGGGAGTACAGAACCAACTCGCAGACGACCTGAGCCGAATATTTATATCAAACAACGAGTGGTCTCTCAACCCTCAAGTATTCTCTCTGCTCACTCGCAAATGGGGAATCCCCGACATGGATCTGGCAGCAACTCCACAGAACAACAAATGCCCTCGGTTCCTATCGAGAGCCACCTATCCAACGGCGGCAGGGATCGACTGTCTCCATCACCCATGGAGTTTCCACTTGGGATATGTCTTTCCTCCGATTCCCCTAATAGCCAGATTTCTGGCCAGACTGAGGAGATCAACGTCCATAGTCATAGCGGTATTGCCGTTCTGGCCGAGAAGGCCATGGTTCGCAACCATCCTGCAACTAAACACAGAAGAGCCGTTTCCACTCCCAGTAACCCCAGATTTGCTCTCACAAGGCCCATTCCTTCACCCAGCACCGGATCGACTACACCTAACGGCCTGGAGGTTGAAAGGGAGAGGCTACTAGACCAAGGATGCTCACTTAGAGTAGTGAATACACTCCAACAGGCAAGGAAAGGGACAACAAACAACACGTATAGCAAAATCTGGGAAAAATTCACCGAATTTTCACAACAGCAGTCTTGGAACCCACTCTCTCCTTCAGTCTCTCAAATCCTAGAATTTCTACAACTAGGACTGGAGAAGGGACTGGCTTCCAGCACTCTCAAAGTCCAGGTCTCTGCACTATCCGCAATGACGGGAACCAAATGGGCCCTAGATCCGCTCATAATCCAATTCCAAAAAGCATGCCTGAAAATAAGGCCACCAAGAAAACCAACCTTTCCGACCTGGGACCTATCGATTGTACTAGAAGCTCTGTCTAGAGAACCCTTCTTTCCCCTGGAATCAGTATCCTTATGGGATCTAACGTTTAAATTATCTTTCCTAGTAGCGATAACATCTGCCAAAAGAGTCTCGGAGTTACAGGCGCTACTAATCAAAGAACCACATCTGGTCTTCTACCCAGATAGAGTCGTCCTCAGACCGTCAGATCAATTTATATCTAAGGTAGCGTCTACCTTCCACTTCAAATCGGAGATCAATCTCCCAGTCTTTCTTAATAGTGAAGGGAACCCACATCCGTTGGACGTTAAATCGGTGATCTCTACCTACTTAGAAACTACCAAACAATTCAGAAAGACTGACAACCTTTTAGTCATACCACATGGCCCAAGAAAAGGCCAGGCAGCTTCCTCGAGAACAATAGCGTCTTGGTTGGTGAGAATCATCAAAAGAGCGTACCAAATTCAGCTACTCCCAATACCGGACGGATTAAAAGCCCACTCGACTAGAGCGGTAGCGACCTCCTGGGCAGCATATTGTAGAGTGTCCTCAGAAACCATTTGCAAGGCAGCAACTTGGTCTTCCAGAAACACTTTCATCTCACACTACAGAATAGACCCGGCTCAATTAACTACGGTTGAGTTCGGGAGATCAATCATTCAGACTAATTCTTCTATACCCTGTATTTGAGCAAATAAAAATCTTTTGAAAGCACCCACCCATTTAGCGAGTTATTTCCCAATGTGTGTGCTGCCATGATGCGTCAGGAAAATGGAAAATTGTATACATACCTTCCGTAATTTTCCTTTCCTGACGCATCCCATGGCAGCACACAGAACCCACCCCTCTAAGGTGATAGTTACTGAGAATGCAAGGTGGACTCCTCTTCAAGATCTTATAGCTAACTAGTCCTATCAGGTTGTGGAGGCGGAGTCACAACCCAATGTGTGTGCTGCCATGGGATGCGTCAGGAAAGGAAAATTACGGAAGGTATGTATACAATTTTCCATTTTTTGGTCAGATGCTCTCAATAGGAAATCACGTCTAAAGGAATGCAGACCCTGCAATTTTTCTCAATAGTGCCCTGCAGGTGAAGCAGCTGGTTGATAATTAAAAAAACACTCCCATTAGATTGCCTTACCACATGGACACAGACAAACACACAGGCATTTCTTCAGAATAACAAAAGGTAGGAATCTGCAACAAAGTTTGTTAAAATCCTTGTAAGGTACATAAATTACCCAGAGGGGAATGTTTTAATCTCAACAAAAGTGGAGTTACTCTTTAAATGTGGTTATAGATCAAAATATTTCTACTATATAGTTGGGACACCTGTTGATTTTTCAAGTGTTATGTCCTATATATTTGTATTAGGACACAAATTATTATAGCTATGTAGTCAATAATACATCATTAAATGTATCTTTAAATTCAAGCAGTGTAAGTGTCTGTATTTGGCCTGGTAACAGCCTCATGCCACCCCTGTACAGCAGGACTGGATATGAGGGAAAGAGCAATAAAAGGATCCAATCTATTATGTGAGGAGAAGCATGTTGATAGGAGGAGAAAGCAGGATGAACTCATCCCTTTGCTGCTTCAACCGTTTACTGGGCTATTTATTACCACCTTCTTATTTTGGCTGGAGTTTTGTCTTAAATATACAATGCTTGCCCTAAATGGTTGAGGAGCCTCTCAGTTAAACTTCTCACCAAGGAGAGGAGACTGCTCATTCACGCAATCCTTGTTGGCATGTATTTCACCCCCTTGCTGCCAGTGGGAAGTTCTTACTATATTAGCATTAACATCCCTCCCCCACTGTACAACAGTGCACATAATATACATTTCTGTCAGTAGGGAGAGAGATGTAGAACCCAGATTATCAGGTTGGAGCCAAGTTAAAATTGTATGTATATGTAGGAGTATACACCGATCAGCCATAACATTATGACCACTCACCTAATATTGAGTATGGCCCCCTTTTGTTAAAACAGCCCTGACCCATTAAGGCACGAACACCAAAGTAACATCCACATGAATGGCAGGACCCAAGGTTTCCCAGCAGAACATTGTCCAAAGTATCACACTGCCTCTGCCAACTTGCCTTTTTATACTGCATCCTGGTGCCATCTCTTCCCCAGGTAAGTGATGCACATGCACCCGGCCATCCATATGATGTAAAAGAAGTGAATTAAAAAAAAAGTGATTCATCAGACCAGATTACCTTCTTCCATTGCTCCGTAGTCCAGTTCTGATGTTCATGTGACCATTGTAGAGGCTTTTGGCTGTGGACATGGGTCACCATGGGCTTCACAGCCCCATACACAACAAACTGCGATGTCCATTTTTTTCTGCTTTCACCACATCAACTTCATGGACAACATGTTCACTGCCTAATATACCCCACCAATTTTCAGATGCCATTGTAACAAGATCTTCCTTTTACCTGTCAGTGGTCATAATGTTATGGCTGATCGGTGTATATTTAAAACTAGGTGGGTAGGAAGCTGGGTACCATTTCTGCTATTTATACTCACACAAACTTCTACCCAATCCACTACATCAAAATGTATTCACTCTGCAGAGAATGATTCCATTTCTATACAATTATGATTGGCCAAATTTCTACATCAATTTTCCACAGATCAGACAGATTCGTGTGGGGAAAATTCAGATAAATAAAAAAAATGGAAACACCTTTAAATCTCATGTCTTTCCACCACTGAAGAGTTTTGCTAAAATACATTTTTTTTCTTTATCCGTAGTTACTAGAATAGTAGATTTTGTGACCCAGCCTGTCATTTCCAAAGCTGAAATTGTCTCCCCAGAGCTATTATCCCAAAGTACACAATTTTGTGTGTCCTGTTTGTTTTTTTTAATTAGCACTTTTAATAAAAGCAGCCATGGGCCTCATGGTAACTAAAAACGGATTTTCCTATTTTACTGATCCTTTGCGTAACAGGGCATCCCTTGAACCATTAATGAAGTATGTATAACCAGAACAATTTGTTTTTGCTTTTGTAAACATGCATATGCTAATTTCTGTAAGGGTCGATTTACATCTATGCATGTTGCTTTTGAGCATTTCTGCAGAGCTTTTTGCTGTGTTTTGCTGACTCTTTACCACAATTTTGCAGCAATTCGCATTTTTTATGCTTTCTTTTTGGGGGGGGGATTTGTTGTTGGGCAGATTAAGACTGCTTTCACACTGAGGCCCTTTACAGGCGCTATACCGCTAAAAAAAAAAAATAGCGCCTGCAAAGAGCCTCTTCTTTCACTCCAGTGTGAGACCACTGGAGTGGTGCTCTGGCAGGACGGTAAAAAAAATACTGCAAGCCGCATTTTTGCAGCTCTGTAGGAGCGGAGTATACAAAAGCGCCCCTTCCCCCCCTGAAATCAATGGGCAGCGCCACCGGCAAAGCAGCGCTTTTAACCCCCGCTATCGGCCGAAAACCTCTGCAAAAACGACGGTAAAGCGCCGCTAAAGATAGCTGCTCTTTACCGCAGACGCCCCCAACACCCCACTGTGAAAGTAGCCTTAAAAACACAGTAAAAATGCACTACATGCTTTCTGTAGCTTATCCATTGAAATCTATTGAACAAAAAAAAAAGCAAAAAAGCACCAGTTTGCATTAAAAAAATTCCCTGATCCTTTCTAAAATCTTATGCCGCGTACACACGGTAGAATTTTCCGACGGGAAATGTTGGATATAAGGTTGTTGCCGGAAAGTCCGACCGTGTGTATGCTCCATCGAACATTTGCTGTCGGACTTTCCGCCAACAAATGTTTGCTTACAGGTTCTCAAATTTTCCGCCAACAAAACTTTGTTGTCGGAAAGTCCGATCGTATGTACACAAGTCTGTGCTCAAAAGTTCACGCATGCTCGGAATCAGCTACGAGCCGGAAGCGCTCGTTCTTGTAAAACTAGCATTCGTAATGGAGATAGCACATTTGTCACTCGGCAAATTTTGAAATCTCTCAATGCAGCGCATTCTCTTCTTCTTTATAATGCTATAATAGTGAAGTTGCTTTGTTGCTGATATTCACAGAGTTCTGACAAACTGTTTTTTCCAGTGATCTCCATAATATTTTTTGTCGTTTTGTGTGTCAAGTTACCACAACACCGATATAATCTTGTATTTTTTAACCTCAAAGAGATACAACTATGTTGGTGTCCCTTGTTAATTTGACATTGTATTTTTGAAATGTACCTGCCTACTCACAAACAAATTGTCCTTTTTGAAGTAAAACACATAGCCAAGTATTTGTCAAAATAAAAATTAGGAATTTAATAGGGGTCATAACAAAATAAAGAGGAAGGCAACGTTGGAGAAACAGTTGGAATTGGTGAAGCTTTTGTACCCCAGGGCAGACATCAATTATTTGACTGTCAAAACTGGTAACCTGAGGAGTCCATTTAATAGGGAGCACAATACGGTCCAGGACTCCAGGAGATCGGGAGCAGCAGCAGATGACATATATGTCCTGAGGCTGTGGTCTTCCAACAGCCTGCGTCTTTTGCCAGACCACACCAAACCCAGGCCATTACTCTCAACACTTTCTTGCACGCTTCCTTTCATGCTGCTCTGGGTGGCTGTGGTGTTGGTGGTGTTGCTGGAGGTGATGGAGGAGTATGGTCCAACTCACACAGGTGGCTTTGATTTGTGAGTTGGCCCCTCATCCCCTTGTTTAGGGCCATGAAGAATGATTTCCTCACAGATCAGGCGTTGGCCCTCCTCCATGTGTTCGAGTTTACTTGTTGTTGCACATCCAAATGACTTGTGGCCACCAGGGGTCATTGTAAGTACCGCAGTAGCCTGGCAGGTTAAAGCAGTCGCTGAATCCTCCAGGTTCCTCACCTTCCTGTCCTTTTGGTTGGAGGGCAGAGGGGAGGAACCTGGGATTCCGTCAGGCTGCTTGCCACGGCCTCCTCTTGGCTGAGATTTTCCTGTGTATGAAAATGGTACATAGTTTTACTTTTTTGGTCATCAATCACACACAATGTTGAGCTTATGACTGTTGCAACTTGAATGTAAACAAATAGAAAAGACTATCATTCTGACCTCAGCATTTTTCATTCTTGTCCCAATCATTTTTATCAACAATTGTCTATTGATATGTAAACCACTTTGTTAAATCAGAAATTAGTGATCAATAATAGCATCTAGTTAACATCATTCAATTTTTTACAAGAAAAATGTTCAACATTGCTATACCTGGGTCAAGCTGGGCTCCTCCACATCTTCCTGGGTGGAAGGCCCAGGTTGGACTTCAGGAGCCTCAGCTGATGTGGAAGGAAGTGTGGAAGGAAGTGTAGATAACGATTGCCTGGGTTCACTCTGGTCTGACAAATAACAAAGTCTGTCGTAGTACCACAGCCTGGGTACATATACGTCATCTGCTGCTGCTCCTGATCTCATGGAATCCTGGACCTTTTTGCGCACCCTATTACATGTGCTCCTCAGGCTACCAATTTTGGCCTTCAGATAGTTGATGTCTGCCATGGGATACACCGGCTTCACCAATTCCAACAGTTTCTCCAGTGCTGCCTTCCTCTTTTGCTTGTTCGAGTATGTGGGAGGGCAGACTATGATGGGAAGTATGGACCGTACAGCAACATAAATGTGAGAAAGGCCAAGATCATGGCTACAGCTGTGAGAAGTCTGCACAGGAATTTTGGGGTACAACGATCCAAGGAGCAATTGAGAAAATGCTGGTCAGACCTGAAATTGAGGGAGCACGATCAGTATAGAAAAATCAGGAAAGTACTTCAAAAAAGTAAGCATTTGTCCTGTGTTCCTATTATTATTATTACTTTTGTGCTGGTACATGTGCTTTTCTTTACTGTTGTACAGTTTAAAATGCCAAGTTTGAGGTTCGTGGGCACAGTAATCGTTCGTATTAAATATTGTTTGTTCGACCACTAATACAACGTTTTTGGCAGATGCAGGTTAAGTACATTTGTTCATGCCTATTTGTATTAAAAGAAGTTTATTACATTGTTGTCTAGATGTGTTTGTAACTATAATGAAATGCAAACTTGATTCAGTGTAAGGAGAGGACACTCAGCAGCTGTTTACACATCTGGATGCAGGAGCACTAGTGTGGGACACCAGAACAACCTTTTTATGGTGTCCCACACAGGTGCTCCAGTGGATACTAGGGGTCTCTCCATGTGTGAAACTTGCCCAAAACAGGTAAGTATTCCAGCTTTTGAAAGGCAAAAAATCATGTCCTCAGCTTGTAACCCTGCCAAAACAGACAATTTGACGACACTTACAAGCAATGTTTCATATTACTATTTCTCACCTCAAATATCTGTCTGCTAAGTATACCTTTTTTGTATTCACATAGGGGAGAAAAGAATCTGGACATCTGAGGACACCAGGAACCCCACACTTCCTGAAGAAGGGGAACTCAGCACACAACCTGAGGATGTGGATGCAGAGGGTCAGGAAGTGGTCGAAATGGTGACCACAACAGGTCTGTGTCTGAGACCACAGCTTCAGGTAATAGATGTATGCCTGCATATTTATAATACATGGTGTGTTTTTTATTTTTAGTTGATGTGGATGTTGTGGAAGAAGAAACTCACTTCAACAGTGCAAGTGCACAAGCACTCATTAGTGATATAATGGTGTGCAATCAGGATTTAGAGAAGGTCAAGCAAAATATCACTGATGTTAAAAAAAACTGACCAACATCATTGATGTTATTGCCAAAATCTACATAAAAAAATGTAAATGTTGTCGTTATTGTTTTTTTTTTTTTTTAAAGTTTTAAAGTAATTGCAAAGCCAAATTTTGAAGATGCACACAGTGTGTCAACATGTGCTATCTGCCATCATGGGATATCAATGTACACGTTTTGTGGGAGCAACCCCTTCCTTGCATCTAAAGTAGGTGAGAGGAAGGGGTTGCACCCCCGAAATGCGTCCATTGATCCCCCATGATGGGAGCTAGTACATGTTGATACACCGTGGCTTATTTCAAAAAAGCCAAACCACTTTGCACTACAAGTGCAATGCAAGTAAACTAGAAAGTGCACTTGTAGGGCAAAGTGGCTTGTCCTTTCTGAAATAAGGCCCAGTGTGTCAACATGTGCTAGCTCACATCATGGGGGATCAATGGACGTTTTTCGGGGGTGCAACCCCTTCCTCTCACCTACTTTATTTGCAAGAAAGGGGTTGCACCCACAAAACGCGTACATTGATATCCCATGATGGCAGATAGCACATGTTGATACACTGTGTGTTTTGTGGCTTTATCAAAATAGATGTAGGGAAAATACACATATTTTAGGCATGGGATCATGATGGAAATCAACATTTTGAGTCCCAATTTGTGTGCATCTTCAAGATTTGGCTTTTACAGGGGTAAGATCACCTTATCTGATGAAGGAAAAATCAACACAGTTTTGACATACTAATGTCTCATATGGCCTTCACTTTATCAAAGTTGAACTTTGTAAGTTCCTGAGTTGGGGATGTGGATGTTATGTTTTTAAACATGCCTGTGTAGCCACAAAAAAGGCTATATCTACTGTCAAACATACATGTTATACACCAAAGATGTTAGTTTGTTTAAAAACCCTTTTATAACGCACATGTGAATGTGCTTGGAGTAAAATGTTTTATACTCAACAATGTATGGCTTCTTCTTTCAATGCTCAATACCATTTTTTTAAGTAAGTTGGTCTAGTTACAGGGACAATGGGGGGTATTTACTAAAGGCAAATCTACTTTGCACTATAAGTGCACTTTCAGTACACTTGTAGTGCAAAGTGGATTTGCCTTTAGTAAATAATCCCCACTGTGCTGTTAAATTTGCCAAAATCAGGCCATTTTAGGGACTACAAGCAATTAATTCATGGAGTTTAAAAGGATGATTATTTTTATCATTCATGCATTACATACATTAACCAAAACATTCTGTGTGTGTAGCAGACCCATAGCACAACAGAACATAATAGTTAGCTGAAGAAGAGATTGTCACCTCATGTATCAAATAAATTACGTTTGCACTATTGAAGAAAATGGCCAAAAATAAAAGGCCATTGGAGAACCTAGGAGACAGATAAGAAATGCAAGCAGTAAATCAAATAAAATATGAGTTTAGTTTTTCACAAAAAAAATTATTAGAAAGAGCTTACAGATTCTCTGGCATATCAATTGCCCCCCTACCCACAAAATACTCCAGATAGCCTTGCCGTACTTGCCCGCCACATTATACACTGGAGGAGGCAATCCCAAGCTGCCAGTCTGGAGTCGCCTGTAGAATTCAGTCTGGGTGATGACTCCTCCATCCGACATACGGCCATTCTTCCCCACGTCCAGATACAGAAACTTATAAGATGCCGACACCACCGCCAACAACACAATACTACTGTACCCTTTGTAATTATAGTAGTACGACCCCGTGTTGGGGGGTGGGATTATCCAGACCTGTTTGCCAACTATTACACCACCGCAGTTGAGAAAGTCCCACTACTGGGTGAATTGGGAGGCCACAGTCTGCCATTCCTGTGGGTTGGAAGGAAACTGTGGGGTCAAACAAGAAAAAAAATAGTACTTTTGCATATAACATTGCAAGCAGATTAGACACAAACATTCTTGGCCAACATAAGTATAACATTTATTTAAATGAGTATTTAAAGTCAAAAGTATAAGGTCCACTTATCAGATTCCTCACCCCGTCTGATAGCCCATTGTAAAAATTTTAGGGTGGGGGGGAGATGTTTTGGACATATAACCATCTCCACTTCATTGAGAGATGAATGCATAAATAATGTGTGTTACTTTGGCCAGCTCCTCCTTACTTACACTATTGGCAGCCCACTGGACAGGTAAGAAGTGTCATAATCCAAAAATATGAATACACACTGTCCAAATTGAAGCACATTTTTACATTTTGTAATTACCTATCAAGTTAATAGGAGAACAAACCTTGAAACAGTACCATTTGAAAGTATTCAGGCAGGCACTTGCACTACATGCTTTGGTGAATTCATCCATAAATCTGACCACAAAAGAGATAGGTATAGTGTGTATGGGTTTGGCAAAGTCAGCAGATAGAGTATTGGTATCGGTTGACTTAGTGGTTGGGGGGATGGAGGGTTCCAAAAATAAAGCCTCTTGCACTCTGCCTGAATTTAAGGCCAACAATAACATTTGTACACATTTTAGGGGGTGTTTAGGGTAAGCACTACAATGGAGCTAACAAAATACAGTACTGCAAGGTGGCGAAGAGCCTTTGCTTGGGAGTGATGGTTTGCCGCATGCAGGTGTCCTGCTTGGTAATATAGGGTGACAGCAAAGCCAACAGATGGTGAAAAACGGGGTCCGTCATCCGGAGATTCCTGAAATCATCAGGATTATTCTCCTGGAGCTCCCGAAGCAAAGGCATATGACAGAATTGGTCACGATTAAGTAACCAATTTTTGGTCCATGAACTCCTCCTCCTCCTGTTCATGGACTGGAACTTGGGTCAAAGCAAGAACTCCAACACCAAGCCTGACAACAGCACGAACTCTACAACGAGTATGTAACCGCAACATGGCTAGAAAACAGTCGGCTGCTCAGAACGAACTGACAGAACGCACTGAAAATCAGAAAGGACCTGACAAGAACGAGCTGAAAATCAGAAACAAACAGACAAGAATGCACTGAAAAACGGAACTGAGTTATAAATAGAACACACTGAAAGACAGGAACAAACTGACAACACCCACTGAAGAACAGATAGGAAACTGACAAACACAAACTGAAAAGCAGAAATTAACTGAAAAGCATGAGGCTGAAAAGCGCAAATCATCTCTCACCAAACTTCTACTAACACAAGATAAACACGAGATTAGCAGAAGGAGCCCAAAGAGTGGCGAACTTCCTTTTTATCGGCTCGTCGTACGTGTTGTACGTCACCACGTTCTCACGTTCGGAATTATTGGCCAACATTTCTGTGACCGTGTGTATGCAAGACAAGTTTGAGCCAACAAGCTTCGAACAAGAATCCACGGTTTTGTTGGGTCAAAGCAAGAACTCCAACACCAAGCCCGACAACAGCACGAACTCTACGACGAGTACGTAACTGCAACATGGCTAGAAAACAGTCGGCTGCTCAGAATGAACTGACAGAACGCACTGAAAATCAGAAAGGACCTGACAAGAACGAGCTGAAAATCAGAAACAAGCAGACAAGAACGCACTGAAAAACAGAACCGAGTTATAAATAGAACGTACTGAAAGACAGGAACAAACTGACAACACGCACTGAAGAACAGATAGGAAACTGACAAACACAAAATGAAAAGCAGAAATGAACTGAAAAGCATGAGGCTGAAAAGCGCGAATCATCTCTCACCAAACTTCTACTAACACAAGAGAAACACGAGATTAGCAGAAGGAGCCCAAAGGGTGGCGAACTTTCTTTTTATCGGCTTGTCGTATGTGTTGTACGTCACCGCTTTCTCACGTTCGGAATTATTGGCCAACATTTCTGTGACCGTGTGTATGCAAGACAAGTTGGAGCCAACAAGCTTTGAACAAGAATCCACGGTTTTGTTGGCGGAAAGTCCGATCGTGTGTACGCAGCATCATGCCCCGTACACGCGGTTGGATTTTCCGATGGAAAATGTCCGAACGGAGCGTGTTGTCGGACATTCCGACTGTGTGTGGGCTCCATCGGACTTTTTCCATCGGATTTTCCGACAAAGTTTGAGAGCAGGCTATAAAATTTTCCGACAACAAAATCCGATCGCGTCAATTTCGACCGCGTGTGGCCAGTTCTGACGCACAAAGTGCCACGCATACTCAGAAGAAATTCCGAGACGGAACAGCTCGGTCTGGTGAAATTAGCGTTCGGAAGGGATACAGCACTTTCGTCAGGCTGCAATGTTTGAAATAGTTTAAAACAGCGCACTCTCTTCTTCTTTATAATGTGAGAAGAATGAAGTAGTTTTGCTGCTCATACTCACTTCTCACAAACTTCTTTCTTTATTATTTATTGTGATTCCCTCAATATATTTAGATTTGTCACATCTGACCAAATTTTTTTTTGTTGGTTTTTAAATATTTCTTTTTTTTTGGTCAAGGCATTTTTTTATTTATTTTTTTTTTTGTTTTTTTATTTTTTCCAAGGCTGATGGTTTTTTTTTTGTTTGTGTTTTACTCCATAATATTTTTGTGTGTGTTTTGTGTGTCAAGTTACCACAACACCATTATTATCTTGTATTATTTAATCTCAAGGAGGTTGCTTGGTGTTGGTGTCTCTTCTTGATTTCACATTGTAGTTTTGAAATGTACCTGCCTCCTCACAAACAAACAAACTGTCCTTTTTGAAGGAAAACACACATAGGGGATTATAATTGAAACAAAAATTCCTTTATTAAGGGCTCAGAACCAAACAAAGAGGGAGGCAACACTGGAGAAACAGCTGAAATTGGTGAAGCCGTTGGCCCCCAGAGCACACATTAACATTTTCAAGCAAAATTGGTGGCCTGAGGAGTCCATATATAAGGGAGTGCAGTCTGGTCCAGAAGTCCCAGAGATCCTGAAAGCAGCAGATGATATGTATGTCCCCAGGCTGTGGTCATACAAGAGACTGCATCTTTTGCCAGACCAGACTGAACCCAGGGTCATCACTCTCTGGTCTTCCTTCCACGCTTCCTTCCACGCTGTGGCTGTGGTGGAGTTGTGGCAGGAGGAGGAGGAGGATGGTCCAACTCAATCACGTCGGTATTGGGTGTGATTTCGCCACTCACCCCCTTAGTTAGGACTTTATAAAGAAGTTTCTCACACATGAGGCGTTGACCCTCCTGCATGCCCTTCAGTTTGGTGGCAGCCATGCAGGCAAAGGCCTCTTCAGGAGTGGGTAAGGCACTGAGGGACGCAGAAGCCTCCTGAATGAGCCTGAGCGCTGAATCCTGCATGTCCCCTTCCTCGGTCTTTTGTATGGAAGGCGGAGGGGAGGAACCTGCAATTCTGCCAGGCTGCGACTGGTCCCAGGCTTCTCCTGGCTGCCACTTAGCCCTGCCTCCTCCTGGCTGCCACTAACCCCCGCCTCCTCCTGGCTGCCACATTCCACAGCCTCCTCCTGTGTGCCACATTCCACAGCCTCGTCCTGGCTGAGGTCTTCCTGTGTATGAAAAAGGGACATAGTTTTAGTTTTTTCTTCATCAATCAAACACAATTTTCACCTCATGATTATTGCAAATTGAATGTTAACAAATATAACAGACTATCATTCTGAGCCCAGCATTTTTCATTCTTGTCCCAATTATTTTTGGCCACTACTGTCTATTGATATGTAAAACACTTTCTTAAATCAGCAATTAGTGATCAATAATAACATCTAGTAAACATCATTTATTTATTGTCCAGAAATCTGTAGAACAATGCTATACCTGACTCCATCTGGGCTCCTCCACTTCTTCCTGGCTGGAAGTCCCAGGTTGGACATCGGAAGCCTTAGCTGAGGTGGAAGAGTGGAAGGAAGGGTTGAGAGGGATTCCCTGACTCCAGTCTGGTCTGACAGAAATCACAGTCTCTCATAGCCAGTCTGGGGACATAAATGTCATCTGCTGCAGCTCCGGATCTCTGGGAATCCGTGACCTTCTTGCGCTCCCTTAGATAAGTGCTCCTCAGGCCACCAATTTTGGTTTTTAAATAGGGGATGGTTGCCGTGGGGACCACTGGCTTCACCAACTCCAGCAGTTTCTCCAGTGCTGCCTGCCTCTTTTGTTTATGATTATAATGTGGATGTTTCACCTGCCACATACAGGGCAGCTCCCTGTATTTATCTATGAACAGGGGGAGGAAGTTGTGGTCATTGAAGCCATCCATTTGATCTGCAAGACACAACACGAGACAAACCCTAATGTCAGGCAAAACTCTCCTAATCTTGTTACAATATAGGCCTCAATCTAGAAGCAGTATAGGCCCAAGTTTAGATCTTACCTTCGATCTCACGATCGGCACCTCTGATACTCCTTCCTCCGCTCACAGATCGTACGTACTACGCACGCGTGTTACACTTTATACACACTGCGCATTCTTTCTAGTCTATTCCCCTTTTCGTTCGGCGCAGTGGGGGAAGAGCACATGGTGGAGACACAGCAGGTGCGTGCTAATTATAGCAACGAGGAGGAGGGGGAGGAAAGCCCGGAGCCTGAAACGTCTGGATCCAGAAGGAGAAGATTTAAGGCATCAAATATGTCCTTTGGGGAGATGTTGGAGATGGTCGACATCCTGAAGAAGGCTGACTATGACGGGAAGTATGAACCTTACCCCAACCCCAATGTCAGAAAGGCCAAGATCATGGCGAAAGTGGTCAAGAGTCTGCACCGGAATTTCGGGGTACGACGATCGAAAGAGCTCAGGAAGCGGTGGTCGGACCTCAAATTAAGAGAGCATGAGCAGTACAGAAAGATCTGGAGAGTGCTGCAAAAAAGTAAGTAGTTGTGCTGTGTTCCTATTCTTTATGTTCATTACGTTCGTGCTGCTCTATGTGCTTTTATTAACTGTTATCCAGTTTCAAAAGCCAACTTTCATGTTCATGGGCACATTATTAGTTCGTATCAAACATAGTTAGTTTGGCCATATGCATTTGCCAGCATTTTTTAGGGCCTACTTGTGTGAAAAGAATTGGGTTGTGTAGATGGGTTTGTTACTAGAATGAAATGCCAACTACATTCTGTGTAAGGAGAGGACACTCAGCAGCAGTTTACACATCTGGACGCTGGAGCACTAGTGTGGGACACAAGAACATCCTTTTTATTAGGGGGGCCACACAGGTGCTCCAGTGTATACTATAGGGGTGTCTCCATCTGTGAAGCTTGTACAAGACAAGTAAGTATTCAAGCTTGACAAAGGACAAGAAAAATGCCACATTTTGGATCTCTGCCAAAACAGACAATTGTACTCCACTTCCAAACAATGTTTCATATTCCTATTTCTGCGATAAAATATCTGTGTGCTAAGTATACCTTTTTTTTTTTTACATAGGGGAGAAAAGACTCGGAGGACAGCCCTCATCCGAGGAGACCACAGACCCCCCACCTCTGGAAGAAGGGGAAATCCACCGAAGACCAGCAGAGCAGGAGGAGGAAGACGTGGTGGAATTAGTCACCACAACAAGTGAGTGTCTGCGACCACAGGCTCAGGTAAGAGATGGATGCCACCATATTTCTAATACATGGTGTTTTTTTGTTTCTATCTTTTTAGGGGATCGTGATGTTGTGGATCCAGATCCTTTCACTAGTGCCCAGATCCTGATTGGGGAGATCATGGGGTGTAATAGGGACTTGGAAAACATTGTGAAAAGCATCAATGATGTTCAGCAAAAAATCAAGAACATCATTGATGTTTTAGGGAGAGTTTAAAACCCCTCAAAATGCCTTGGGTTTTTGTTGTGCCAATTTTTTTTGTATTTTTTATGTTAATTTGTAGCAAAGCCAAATTTGGAAGAGGCACACAGTGTGTCAACATGTGCTGTCTGTCATCACGGGAGATCAATGGATGCGTTTTGGGGGTGCAACCCCTTCTTCAATAATAAAGTAGCTGTGAGGAAGGGGTTGCACCCCCAAAACATGTCCCTTGATCCCCCGTGATGGCAGCTAGCACATGTTGACATTTGGAAATTTGTGTGCATCTTCCAAATTTGGCTTTTCCTGGGGTGACTTCACCCCATCTGAACGCAATATCAAACACAGTTTGTAAATACTCATGTCTGATATTGCCTTCAAGTTCTACCAAATGTGAACTTTGTAAGTTCTAAAATTGTGTATTTCTTGTTGGTTTTACACATGCCTGTTTTATCTTAAATGGAGATTTCTACTTTTTCTAATGTGACCCCAAAAATTGTTAAACAACAAACATGTTGGTTTGTTTTAAAAAACCTTTTGGAAATGCACATGTGATTGTGCTGTTATTAAAAAGATTCTTAATCAAGATTGTGTGGATTATTGTCTCAACGCTCCAACACGTTTGTGATGCTCTAATTGGTGTTTTCTGTGACAATGGGGGTTATTTCCTAAGGGAAAATACACTTTGCACTACAAGTGCAGTTTCAAGTGCACTTGTAGTGCAAAGTGCCTTTGCCTTTAGTAAATAACACCCAACAGTGCTTTGTAATGTTACACAATCAAGCCATTTTCAGGACTCCCCAAATTTATGTCAGGGTCAGCTAAAAGAAACACAAGCAGTAAATGTCACCAAAGATTTGAGTTCTTTTTTTTTTATTTTAAAAAGGTTTTACACATTGTCTGGCATATTGATAGCCCCCCTACCCGCAGAGAATTCAAGGTATCTTAGCCGGACATCATGGGCACTCGGGGGGGGCAAGCCAGGACGGCCACTTTCAAGCGCCGTCAGGGTTGATTCATGTTGAATTCCAGCCTCAGGCCTAACTGAGCCAGCATAGTTGGCAGAATGTTGCCCCCCCTTATAATTATAATAGTACGACCCCGAGTTGGGTGGTGGGATGATGTGGACGTGTTTCCCATCAATTGCCCCTCCGCAGTTAGGAAAGTCCCACCGCTGGGCAAAGTGGGAGGCCACAGTCTGCCATTCCTGTGGCGTGGAAGGAAAGTGTGGAGTCAAAACCCAAAAAAAATTAGTCTTTGAGCACATAAACAGGGAAAGCAGATTAGACACAAACATTGTTGGCCAACATCAAGATAACATTTATTAGAGGAAATTTTTAAAAACCAAAGTATAAGGTCCAACTATCAGATTCCCCCCCCCCCTCTCCTGGGCCATTTCTAACATTATGGCACTATTAACAGCCCACTGGACAGGTAAGAAGTGTCATAATACAAAGATATAAATACACACTGTATGCATTTTAGCACATTTGGACATTCTATTGGCTAGCAAGATAATAATAGTATACAAAAACTTGAAACAGTACCATTTGAAAGTATTCAGGCAGGCCCTTGCACTACATGCTTTGGGGAATTCATCCATAAATCTGACCACTAAAGAGGTGGGTATAGTGTGTATGGGTTTGGAAAAGTCAGCAGATAGATGATTGAGGATAGATAGAGAATTGGTATCAGCTGACTTAGCAGTTGGGGGGAGGGTTCCAAATGATTTGGGGACCCCAAAAAAAAGCCTCTGGAACTCGGCATGAATTTTAAGCACCAATCACATTTCCTTAAATTTTAGGGGGTGTTTGGGGTAAAGCACTACTGTGGAGCTGACAAAATAAATTGTTAAGTGACTAGTGATCCCCAGAGCCTGGGGGGAGATGCCTGTCGAGAACTTCAAGTCCTGCAGGCTTCTCCCTGTCGCCAAGTCAGCAAAGCCAACAAACGGTGAAATACGGGGTCCGTCATCCGGAGAAAGTTCCTGAAATCATCAGGATTATTCTCACGGATCTCACGGAGCAAAGGCATATGACAGAACTGGTCACAATGAAGCAACCAATTCTTGGTCCATGAACTCCTCCCCACCCTGTTCATGGACTGGACTTGTGTCAAGGTCAGGACCCCAACACCAAGCCCCCGCACAGCTTGAACTCTACGAGGAGTACGTATACGCAACATGGCTAGAAAACGGTCGGCTGCTCACAACGAAGTAACAGAACGCACTGAAGAACAGCAAGGCCTGTGAAGAGCGACCTGAAAAACAGTAACGAATGAACAAGAACACAATGACAAGTCAATGGTACTCGCTGCACGCACTGAAGAGCAGATACAAACCCACAAGCACAAATTGAACAGCAGAAAACGATCTGAAAATCACGAGTCTGAAAAAGCGCGAATCGTCTCTCACCAAACTTTTACTAACACGAGATTAGCAAATGGAGCCCAAAGGGTGCCGCGCTTGGTTCTGAGCTGGCCTTTTCTAGTCTCGTCGTACGTGGTGTACGTCACCGCGTTCTTGGCGATTGGAAATTCCGACAACTTTGTGCGACCGTGTGTACGCAAAACAAGTTTGAGCCAACATCCGTCGGAAAAAATCCATGGATTTTGTTGTCGGAATGTCCGATCAATGTCCGATCGTGTGTACGGGGCATTAGAGGCACAAAAATTCATTGATAGGAACCCATGTTAAAAAATGTCCCACATTTCTGCAAAAAGCATGAAAAAACGCATTGGTGTAAATGGAGTCTAATGGGGCGTACACACGGTCGGACTTTTTGGCTACAAAAGTCCGACAGCCTGTCGGACAGACTTTCGACAGACTTTCGACGGACTTTTGGTGGACTTTAAATGGACTTTCTAACGACCGGACTTGCCTACACACGATCACACCAAAGTCCGATGGATTCGTACGTGATGACGTACACCGGACTAAAATAAGGAAGTTGATAGCCAGTAGCCAATAGCTGTCCTAGCGTCTGTTTTTGTCCGTCGGACTAGCATACAGACGAGCGGATTTCTGGGTCCGGCGGAGTTACGACGTAAAGATTTGAAGCAAGTTCCAAATCTAAAGTCCGTCAGATTTGCGACTGGAAAAGTCCACTGAAAGTCCGGGGAAGCCCACGCACGATCGGATTTTGTAGCCGAAAAGTCCGACCGTGTGTATGCCCCATTAGACCAAGTTGTTCTAAGCTGCTTTCTAATGATATTTAAACATATCTGTTTATGAACATTGTTTTTGTTTAACTTTTGAATCTAATTCATTTATTAATCCTTACTATTTTTACTAAATGTTCTGCGTATTTCTTCCTGTAGGTTTTTTTTTAGATATCTTTGTATGGTAACTCTAATTTATAATGCACTGAGTTTAACAAAATGAAAGACATGTGTATGTTTTGCACTGTAATGTGCAATTCTGTAGTCAGTTTTATAGTTAATTGAATTTAAACAGCTCAAGTTAAATGTGTTTTTATTAGCGCCATTTGCCTTTACAGCCCATATTTGCAAGGCAGGCTGAAGACAGTACATACTGTATATATGTATTATTGATAACTATTCTTTAGCTTTGCTTTAGATTCTCTATTCTTAGTGCTGCTTTGTTACTGGAATACTAATCCACACATTTAAGCTAGCATTGTGATTTTTGTTTTCTCTCCATTCTTGTTAACATTTCTAAAACAGGACTGCAGCCAAACAACTAAATATTACAATTAAATTACAGTTCTGAGAAAAAAAGTTTACATTTGCCAGAATTTTCAAGATTTCTGCATGAATCATTCACCAGATGTGATCTAAACTTTAGCAAAGACTAGTTAAAGCGGTACAGTATATTGCACGTTGCTAGTCACTAGATGTGGTGGTGACATAATTTTTTTTCCCACCTCTGTTCTCGCCTGGTGATCTGGCTAGTAGCACACCTCCTGTATTTTAGTTCCCCCACTCTGGATGAAGAGAACAGGGGAATCTTCCGAAAGTAGCATTGTCAGTCCGGGGAGGGGGGGGGGGGTGGGATGTGTTAGATGTACTAGCAAATTAAAATTAAAATACTAATTCATTTAAGCCTAATTACAGATTACACTTTATAATCAGAGCAAATCTTTTTTTTCTTTGGGATAAAGATTTTTCATGAATAAAAAAAACGTGAGCATTGTAAGCTGCCCTGTTATTGTTAAAAGGTTTGTCCCATCTCTGTAAACTGATACATCTGGAAGAGAGCTTGTTCTTACAGCCTCATACACATGATCATATTTTCCGCAGACAAAACCTCAAACTTTTGTCCGAAGGCATGTGCCTGGATTTTGTCTTGCATACAAACATGAACATAGTGACGTACTACATGGTTTTTCAGATCTTTAATGCCACCCTTTGGGCTCCTTCTGCTAACTTCGTAATAGTAGAAGTTTGGTGAGTGTTAATTCGTGCTTTTCATTTCGCACTTTTCAGTTCCCGCTTTTCATTTCGTGCTTTTCAGTTCGTTTCTGAACGGCCGTTCGTCAACCAGACATGTTGCTGAATCGGAGGAGATAACATGTTATTTATTATTGGCCTTGGAGTTATTGCTTTGACCTAAGTCCAGTCCAGGAACAGGAGGTGGAGGAGTTCCTTCAACCAAAAATTGGTTGCTTTATAAATCGTGACCAATTATGTCATATGCCTTTGCTGCGGGAGCTCCAGGAGAACAATCCAGATGATTTTTGGAATTATCTCCGGATGATGGACCCCTGCTTTCACCAACTCTTGGCATTGTTGACCCCATATATTAAGAAGCAGGACACATGCATGAGGCTTTTATTTTATTTTTCGGTTGAATAATAATGATTTGATTTGTTATATTTTCTATATTTTTGGATGCATAGAATGCACTTTTTGGTTAAGTTCTATTGGCAGATAGCAAGTCTAATTGTATTTGTTTTCTTTTTTTAATGCACAATAAAAAAAATGTGGAGAATAATACTTGTCTATGTGTTTTACTTCAAATGACAGTTTGGACAAGGGATTGACAAGGGACACTAATATAGTTGTATCTTTGATCTTAAAAACTACAGGATAATGGTGTTGTGGTAACTTGCCCAAAAAAAAAAAGCATAATAATGTTATTCTTGATATCACTAGAAAAAAAAGCCTTTGAAAATTTGTTTCCATTAACTTCATCAGTATCACCAGCTAAGCAGCTTCATTATTATCCCATTAAAGAATAGGAGAATGTGCGCTGCATTTCAAGATTTCATAATTTGCCACATCATGAATGTTAATTCTCCATTACGAACGCTAGTTTACAAGACCGACCACTTCTGGCTCGTCTTTGCTTCCGAGCATGCTTGTTTGTAGTTTGGACTTTTGTCCAACGGACTTGTGTACACACGCTCGAAAAATCCGACAACAGACATTTGTCCACGGTAAATTTTAAAATCTGCCATCCAACATTTGTCCACGGAAAATCCGACAACAGTTGTCCAATGGAACTTACAAACGGACGGATTTTCCACCAACAGCCTGTCATCACACATTTCCCGTCGGAAAATCCGATCGTGTGTACGCGGCTTTACTGGTTTGATCACCAAAAGAAAGTAGAAAAAAGAAAGCCTAAAAAAGAAAATGAATGCCAACATCACATCTAAAGCCTCATACGCATGATCGGATTTTTGGCAGGGAATTGTGTGATGACCAACTGTTGGCCTAAAATCTGACCGTTATTATGCTCCATCAGATAATTGTTGTCCAACTTTCCGCCAACAAATGTTGGATGGCAGGCTAGTAAATTTTCGGCGGACAACGGTCTGTTGTCAGATTTCCCTATCCGTCACACAAAAGTTGAAAGTACAAACATGCATGCTCAGAATCAATGCTCACCAAACACGACATTAGCAGAAGGTGCCCAAAGGGTGGCGCATGTAAGACAAGTTCCTATATTACAGCAAATAAATCAGACATCTAACTGACATTTTTGACACTTTTTGGGGAACAGTGACACTAATACAGTGATCAGTGCTAAAAATATGCACTTTTACTGTGTACTAATGACACTGACAGGGAAGGGGTTAACATCAGGAGCGATTAAAGGGTTAAATGTGTTCCCTAAGAGTGATTGCTAACTGTAGGAGAGGGGGTGCTTTGACTGGGGGAATGTAAAGATCCGTGTTCCTGCTTAGCAGGAACACAAGATCAGCACATTCCCCTCTCACAGAGCGGCGGTCTGCATTTTTTTATATAGGCAGACAGCCGTTCTGCCTTTCTCATGAACGATCGTCGGGTCCTGGTGGACATCGCGTCCGCCTGACCCGCTAATTGGCTCCTACCGTGTCCAGTCACGGCAGGAGTGGGTGCCCGGCGGCTCGCACACGCACCCCAGACCCAGAGCTGTTAGATCACGTACCAGGTACATGATCTGATGCAGAGCGGCCGCCCTGCTGCAGTCTTTCTATAGTGAGTGGTTGCTAAGCGGTTAATCATAGACCTACGAGGGCAGTTGGGAGATATGAACAGTGAAAGGTCTTCCTATAAACATGTTGTTCATCTAAACCCAACCACTAAAACTAAATATCTTGTTGCCCATGTTCCTATAATGTCCAAAAGTATTTTTTTTCAATAAATCTTTCTTTTATTTAAATCATACCAGCAAGGTGTATCCACAGACACTTTCTGACTTAAGTAGAATGCTTACAGTAAAGCATTGTCTTCCTTTTCTACACACTCCTGAGTTAGACCGAAAACAGTTGCTCCGAGGCACGGTGCACTAGACACATTAAAAGTGCAATGGTCATCTGCTGCTATGGCAAGCACACATTCACAGTTCTTACAAACAGTCTACAGGGTAAGTGCAGCACAGTAAGGGAAAACGAAAACAAAATAAGTGGAAATACGTAGCGCTACCTCAGTCCCAACATGAAGAAATAATAATTAATACGTCCAAGGCAAAAATAAACGGGTAAGGCTCCGTACAACAGTGTGTACATATAAAGTGCAAAGTGAAGCACAAAAAAGTGATTCAATCTTACACCCGATATAATGGAAAATCCAACCTCACGTGGCAAAGTGTACTAAATAAATCATAAATAGTGTCTCCAAAAATATCCAATCAATATTGAGCATCTGTAATAAAGGAAAGTGCAGCGCTAAAAAAATGTGGAAGTAGTTGATAACACTAATTCGTATCATACAATAAATAATAATGGTCAGTGCATAAAGTCCATAGGCATGTGATATATAGTGGGTATTCTAAATTATATACATTGTGTGCATATAGAAATGACACAAAAAAGATATTTTGTGACACACTTAAACTTGGTATTCTTAATAAAATAAACTGAGTCCATAAACAAGTGAAGTCCTGAAAGATGTATAACACCAGAAAGTGTGGAATTAAAATATGAAGTGTTGATAGAAGATCCACCACCGCTCTTAAAGGAGACTTACCAGAAAGATTGGACACAGATGGGTTACACCCACTGAGTCAATCAAGCTTGTAAAGTGGGGATCCTTGATGGTATCTGTTACTAGAAACACAAATCCAGGTGACCCGGGTACTGGTGTTCCTATGTGGGCCTGAGCAATAGTTAGCTTCTCATGGGGAGCTTTACATTGGCAGCTCGTTTCTACAGAGAATGGAGCAGGTGCAGCAATTGCCAGACAGCCTTTTTAAAAAGGCATGATGACGCCAACACCGAAATCCTAGGTGCTTCCTCTCAGCAGGTAAACTTCATCTATCATGAAAAAGGAACTTCCTCACAGATGATAAAGTCACGTGGTGTGACGCAACGCGTCAGCGAAGGAGGAGCCAGGTGCCGCCGCTTCCTAGGGTACGCCCGAACCCAGAAGCTTTTTACTCTGCTGTTGATCGCTGTTTTAATTCATGTAAGTGACACTATTGATTATTAAAATTTACTTTAAACTTACTACACTATGGAGCCCATTTTTCTTTTATACGTCCATCTGAGATTATCGATCAAGTGAGGGCGAATATCATTCCATCCTGCTCCAATCCCACTCCCAAGGGAGCCGACATCTTGATCGGGAGTTGTATTTTGGGAAGCCGTTCCAGTGATAATATCCTTACCCACCCTACCTGTGGGCACAAGCGTGATACGGCCCATTTGGGGGCCGCTACTACAGGTGAGAGGCTGGGGGAAACGGTCACCGTGGTCCCTGCACATTGCACTTTGAAACAGGATTGGATGAACTATTTATAGACATTTGTTTTTTATCACTGCACGAGCACTTTTCTTATTCTTAGAAGATTTTTATCTTCCTGTATTTTTTGGGAGCGTTATCAGAAGTCGCACTCATATGTGTCTGGACTGCACCTGAATATTTTTACTTTCATATCACTTTACTTTAAGACATGAACTCACGGTTAATTGAAAAATATTTTTTTTCTTCACTGAATATTTTTTTATTCATTATACACATTGCACTTTATTAGAAATTATAATTATATGTTTGCTGTATTCAATTACTACATATGTGAATTGCATGCTCGTGGACTCTTTGCACATTATATTTTGTATGAAACTTCATTATTATTATTATATGCACATTGCACTTTGTTAGAAATGTTATATCCTTCCAGTCGCATTGAGTTTTGCATTTGTGAATCGCATACTCATGAAATGAATTAATTTTAGTTATATATACATTACATGTTGCAATTTTGTTTGAAAGTTGCAGTTGTGAAGTGCCTATTTTATGATTATGGGGTCCTTCATTTATGTTTCTTGATCACGCACATTGCACTTTGTCAAATTGTGAGAAGTTGTACTGTTTTATTACATCTGTGAATCACACACTTGTGAACATGAATGCTATCAATATTATTTTCTAGTTTCCGGTTGTTTTATTCATGTCAGATGCTCAATATTGATTGGATATTTTTGGAGACACTATTTATGATTTATTTAGTACACTTTGTCACGTGAGGTTGGATTTTCCATTATATCGCGTGTGAGATTGAATCACTTTTTTGTGCTTCACTTTGCACTTTATATGTACACACTGTTGTACGGAGCCTTACCTGTTTATTTTTGCCTTGGACGTATTAATTATTATTTCTTCATGTTGGGACTGAGGTAGCGCTACATATTTTCTATTGTATGTTGAGTAAGGTTATGTGAGTATACCATTTATGTTGGCGGCTCCTTGTCTATTTTGTCCTATTGTGGTTTTTTGCTCATTAGTCATTATCTCATAAAATAAGTGGAAAGACTTCATTTGCTTTACAAAGCAAAGTATGATTTTGTAAATTTCAGTTTTAAAGATTCACTTTGTGGCCTGTTCTCCCTCCGATTGCTGAGAATGTGATACCATGTAATAGGCTGATTTGGTATGGAGGTCTGGCGAATGAGGGATTGTCTTTTTAACCTTTTAGAAGATATTGAAGATGAAAAAAATGTTGTGGAGATGCTCAGGGCTGTCTTTAATGCAGGGCAAAAGGGGCAGCTGCCCTGGGCCTTGTCACTGTTGTGGGTCCCAAAGAAGCTGCCTCATACTTGCCAACTATCCTGGTTTAAATTCCATCGTCCCTCAAGGTTTTAGTCCTGTGCTGTGTCCTAATATCTCAGTGTGAAGTGCTGCTACTAATGCTGCCCAGCTCTGCCCTATTGTTGTGTACAGATGACTCACCTGCCAGACCCTGTGTTTACATGTAAATACCGACATTCATATGTAAATCGTGATAGCATTCATATGTAAATAGCAGCGGCTGGCAGCATTGATATGTATATCATGCCCCCCTGAGGTCATATCCACAGTAATCTCTAACAATCAATCAACAAGCAGAAATCCTGTGCTGTAACTTCTAACAACTAATCAGTGAGCCATAATGTGTGCTGTAACCTCTAGCAACCAGTCAGTGAGCGGTAATGATAATGTAACCTCTGGCAACCAATCGCAATAGCTGCCTGATCTGATTCAGTAAACTAATTTTGAGTCTAGCTGCTATTTATTGTATGTCTCAGAGCAGGTGGAGAGCGAAACTGCATGGGGTGGGAGGGGCGGCCCAAGAAAAGTTTTGCCCAGGGTCCAATCAATATTAAAGACGGCCCTGGAGATGCTGTGTGGTGTCCTCCATCCTGGGGTTTTCTTTTTGATCCATGATGATTTGTTTGTATATCATTTTGGAGTATTTTTTGTTTGGGGTTTTTTGGCAATAGGAAAAAAGGTGCAAAAATAGAGAATTACAAAATTTAGGAAATACTGCAAAATGTTTTTTTCCTTTTTTGTAAAACATACATTCTTGTGTACTTTCTCTCTACATTTTTAAGTTGCCTTTTTAATTACAATGACAAACATAATAACAATAAAATACAGATTCAAACAGACAAAAAACACCCATGAACCATTTAAAGTCCATTGCAGCCCTAGCAAACACCTTTAAACCACCTTAAAACATCCTTTCCCCAATGACTCCCCAATGCATTTTGCATAAATGGCAAAATTTCAGCTTGGCAAAATCTGTTCATTTCAATCACATCTATTAAGCAATAAAACTGACATTTAAACTTGAAGTTCCTCCTGCTATTTTGGTTGGGGCTCCTCTTGCACACTTCAATAGCTTTGGTCACATCCAGGTTCTATATTTACAGTACATTTTGGTAGGCTCAGCTTGTTTTTTACTCATTTCTTTGTTATGGAACTAGAACACCAGAACATGATTTAAAAGTTGGGAATTAATTTTCCCCTTGACCAAAGACTGCAAACCACATGCTGTGAATTCTCTAACTTCATAGTATATCTAGCACTCCTTCCATGTCCCCAACAGATGGGTTATTTGGTCCCAGAGCCACACATTTTGTTCATATGAATCAGGTTCATATTTCCTAGCATCCATGACCTTTTAAGGATTGCAGATGGGGATGGTTTCAGATGTGCCATACAATAAGGATGTTGTAGTTTTACTAAAATATTATTTGCTATTACCTTACATTGAAAATATTTTTGGATAAGGAAAGAAAATTATTGTTTGCAGATTCATTTTGATGCGTACTCTGTAACTATTCAATAGATTACACTCATCATAAAGAAAAAGCTGGTGAAGCTTTAGGAAGATAATGTGCTAGCAGATCAATATTTGTTAATGCATTGCTTTTTAAATACTAATCTGTATCCCACTGAGTTACAAAACGCTCACTTAACAAAAGCTTTAATTTGTTCTGCAGCACCTAATGTTTTGTTAAGGGGTACTTTTTGTGAATTTATTATTCCATCATAGTTCCCAACTGTTCTTTCTTTGTCAGGTTAGTCCTTTATTTAGATATCCCAAGTTACAGTGCAAAAAAAAAGCCACAATCTTTATTGAGACAAGCAATACATCTCCCTCCCTCCCTTCAACAGATAGACACTATGTTACCAAAAGTATTGGGATGTCTGCCTTTACACACACATGAACTTTAATGGCATCCCAGTCTTAGTTCATAGGGTTTAATACAGTATTGAGTTGGCCCAACCTTGGCAGCTATACTAGGTTCAATTCTTCTGGGAAGGCTGTCTACAAGGTTTAGGAGTGTGTCTATGGGAATGTTTGACCATTCTTCCAGAAGCGCCTTTGTGAGGTCAGGCACTGATGTGGACGAGAAGGCCTGGCACGCAGTCATGTTGGAACATGACATCCCTTAGGCTGCTTTCACACAGAAAGCACTGACTGTCAGCGGTTTACTGTTGTTTAAGCAGCGCTTTTGCAATGCTTTTCGGCTGCTATAGGGGCACTTTTAACACCAAAGAAGGGGTTAAAAACGCCTGTGTTGCGGCTCTTTCTAAATACTTTTCAGGCTCATTCATTTCAATAGACAGGGCATTTTGGGAGTACTGCATACTTTTCCTAACGTCCCGCAAGTGCACCGCCCGAGTGTGAAAAGTCACACTGAAATGAATGGGAGGTGGTTTTCAGACGATTTACAGGTGCTATTTCTAGAGCTAAAACGCCTGAAAACCGCCTCAGTGTGAAAGGGGTCTAAACTGTTCCCACAAAGTTGGGAGCATGAAATTGTCCAAAATGTCTTAGTATGCTGACACCTTAAAAGTTCTCTTCACTGGAACTAAGGGTCAGGGCCCAGCCCAACCCCTGAAAAACAACCCCACACTATAATCCTCCCTCCACCAAAGGATTTGGACCAGTGCACAAAGCAGGGTCCATAAAGGCAAGAATGAGCAAGTTTGGGGTCGAGGAGCTTGACTAGCCTGCCTCACCCGATAGAACACCTTTGGGATAAATTCGAGAGGAGACTGCAAGCCAGGCCTTCTTCACATCAGTGAAATGCGCTTCTTGAACAATGGTCAAACATTCCCATAGACACACTGCTAAACCTTGTGGACAGCCTTCCCAGAAGAGTTTAAGCTGTTATAGCTGCAAAGGGTGGGTCAACTCAATACTGAACCATATGGACCAAGACTGGGATGCCATTAAAGTCAAAGTGCGTGTAAAGGCAGGCGTCCCAATAATTTTGGTAATATAGTGTGTGTATGTGTGTATATATATATACACATACACACAGTGCATCCAGAAAGTAATCACAGAGCTTCAGTTTTTCCACATTTTGTTATGTTACAACCTTATTCCAAAATGGATTAACCACTTGCCGACCAGCCGCCATCATTTTACTGCGGCAGGTCAACATGATTCCGCGAACCGTCGTAGCTATACGTCGGCTCGCGGGATCGGGATAGCAGGCGCGCTGCACTGCGGCGGTGCCGATGCTCGTGGCCAACGGTCGCGATGACTGCCGTCCACAAGCGATCACGAGCACGAGGGACAGAACATGGAAGTGTGTGTGTAAACTTCCACTAGTCAGTCCCCTCCCCCATCAGTTAGAATCACCTCCCAGGGAACGCAGTTAACCCCTTGATCGCCCCCTAATGTTAACCCCTTCACTGCCAGTGACATTTTTACAGTAATCAATGCATTTTTATAGCACTGATCGCTGTATAGGTGCCAATGGTCCCAAAATTGTGTCAAAATTGTCCGATGTGTCCGCCATAATGTCGCAGTCTAGTAAAAAAAAAAAAAATACTATAAATCTATCCCCTATTTTGTAGACGCTATCACTTTTGCGCAAACAAATCAATATACGCTTATTGCGATTTTTTTTTTTTACCAAAAATATGTAGAAGAATACATATCGGCCTAAACTGAGAAGAAATTTGCTTTTTTTAAAAAAAAATGGGGATATTTATTATAGCAAAAAGTACAAAATATTGTGTTTTTTTTTCAAAATTGTTGCTCTTTTTTTGTTTATAGCTCAAAAAATAAAAACCTCAGAGGCAATCAAATACCACCAAATGAAAGCTCTATTTGTGGAAAAAAAAGGATGTCAATTTTGTTTTGGGTGCAGCGTCGCGCGACCGCGCAATTGTCAGTTAAAGCGACGCAGTGCAGAATCGCAAAAGATGGCCCGGTCATTCAGCTGCCAAATCTTCCGGGGCTGAAGTGGTTAAATTCATTATTTTCCTCAAAATTCTACAAACAATAACCCATAATGACAACGTGAAAAGTTTGTTTGAAATCTTTGCAAATTTATAAAAAATTTCAAAATCTTGTACTGTATATAAGTATTCACAGCCTTTGCCATGACACTCAAAATTTAGCTCAGGTGCGTCCTGTTTCCACTGGTCATCTTTAAGATGTTTCTAAACTTGATTGACATCCACCTGTGGTAAATTCAGTTGATTTGACATAAGTATAGGTAAATGCAGCGCTCTAAATAATGAAAAAAATTCAAATATCTCAAATAAACATTGAATTAAAGTGAATATTGACAATCATTTAAGTGGATATTGACAAATTACACTGCATACATGGTGGCAAAAAAATATTCCTTTAAAACATAAACATATACTAAAGTTCATATGAAAACAAAGATAATCGACTGTGTGGGAACCTCCACCTCGGTGTTCTTGCCTCCACCAAACATAAAGAGTGAGAACTCACCAGAACCAAGTGCTGTCTAACATATAGAGCAGCAAAATTTGTTCAGATCAGATCTTATATGTCTGAGGTCCAGCTGCCATTCTGTATTCAGGGTGGTGGCCCGTCCATAGAGGGCGTACGGTCGCCGCCCCCCCCATCCATGCATCCGGCCCCCTAATCTGCATAGGAGGGTACCAGACTATGGATTCCAATGGGGGGGGAGTGTTTTTTTGAAGCACCTCTTTAGAGCCAGGGGCTCTAATAGGCTTCAAAAAAGGGTAGGCTCAGGGCGCACCCAGTTGTGTGACAAATTAATTTTCGCTATTTTCACTCTAAAGTTGCTCCCTGCCAACCAAGGAGGCAGGTTATGTGACCTGTTTCCCGATTATTGTATGCCTAGTGCTTAGGAGGAACAGAGAGGAGATACATGGCGGAGGAAGCCGCGAGAGGGGTGGACTCTGGAGCCACTGCCCGCACCCTGGGACAGGAGGAGAAGGCACCACAGCCTGCCAGCCCTAGGCTGGGTAGGTGCCTGTCCACCGGCTGCCCTTGGGGGGAGTGAGGGGGTTGTCAGTGCCGTGCCGCCGGCCTCCCTGAGGGGAGGGGGAGAGGGGGTGCTGTCAGTTTATTCTGAACATACATATGTGGATGTTATTACTGTGATATGCTTAAGGTCCAGCCGCCAATCTTTTTGTAGTCTGTCGGCGTCATTTGTAAATGGTGTGACCCAGCAGTATATGTCATAGCACTTTACATTGTGGATTACTATGTTTGTTTTTAAAGTTTTTTTATACTTTTAATCTTTTGTTGAAAATAAATACTACACTATAAGCCTTTCTCTCTCTGGCATTGGTGATTCACTGCTCGGATGGATGCGAATGAGTTTTCCCTTTGATGTCCATGTACAATATTGGAGGAATGTTCAAATCCAGTAAATGCTGTGTGTACCCCTTGTGAAGAAGGAACAGAGGGTAAAGAACAATTTTTGCTGCTGTATATGTTAGGCAGCAATTGGTTCTGGTCAGGGTCATCTTTAATATTGATTGGACCCTGGGCAAAACTTTTCTTGGGGCCCCCACCCATGCAGTTTCGCTCTCCACCTGCTCTGAGACATACAATAAATAGCAGCTAGACTCAAAATCAGTTTACTGAATCAGATCAGGCAGCTATTGCGATTGGTTGCCAGAGGTTACAATGTATCATTACTGCTCACTGACTGGTTGCTAGAGGTTACAGCACACATTACGGCTCACTGATTAGTTGCTAGAGGTTACAGCACTTGATTTCTGCTTGTTGATTGGTTGCTAGAGATTACTGTGGATATGACCTCAGGGGGACATGATATACATATCAATGCCGCCGGCCACCGCTATTTACATATGAATGCCTCCGCTATTTACATATGAATGCCGGTAATTTACATGTAAACACAGGGTCTGTAGGTGAGTCATCTGTACACAACAATAGGGCAGAGCTGGGCAGCATTAGTAGCAGCACTTCACACTGAGATATTGGGACACAGCACAGGACTAAAACCTCAAGGGACGACGGAATTTAAACCAGGATAGTTGGCAAGTATGAGGCAGCTGCTTTGGGCCCCACAACAATGAGAGAGCGCAGGGCAGCTGCCCCTTTTGCCCTGCCTTAAAGACGGCCCTGGTTCTGGTGGGATCACACTCTGTATGTTTGGTGGAGGCAAGAACACCAAGGTGGAGGTTCCCACACAGTCGATTATCTTTGATTTCATATGAACTATTTGTTTATGCCTTAAAGGACTATTTTGGCACCATGTATGAGGTGCAATACCACGCCACTTCAGTTTTGTCTACATTATTGATTGTCAATATTTAATATATATGAAATTATTTAAATATTTAGAGCGCTGCATTTACCTACAGTGCCTTGCAAAAGTATTCACCCCCCTTGGCTTTTTACCTATTTTGTTACATTACAGCCTTTAGTTCAATGTTTTTTTAAACTGAAATATATGTGATGGATCAGAGCACAATAGCCTACGTTGGTGAAGTAAAATTAGAAAAATATATACATAAAACTATTTTTCAGGAATAAAAAAAATGATAATTGGCATGTGCGTATGTATTCACCCCCCTTTGTTATGAAGCCCATAAAAAGCTCTGGTGCAACCAATTACCTTCAGAAGTCACATAATTAGTGAAATGATGTCCATCTGTGTGCAATCTAAGTGTCACATGATCTGTCATTACATATACACACCTTTTTGAAAGGCCCCAGAGGCTTCAACACCTAAGCAAGAGGCAGCACTAACCAAACACTGCCATGAAGACCAAGGAACTCTCCAAACAAGTAAGGGACAATGTTGTTGAGAAGTACAAGTCAGGGTTAGGTTAGAAAAAAAAACAAATCTTTGATGATCCCTAGGAGCACCATAAAATCTATAATAACAAAATGGAAAGAATATGGCACAACAGCAAACCTGCCAAGAGACGGCCGCACACAAAAACTCATGGACCGGGCAAAGATGGCATTAATCAGAGAGGCAGCACAGAGACCTAAGGTAACCCTGGAGGAGCTGCCGAGTTCCACAGCAGAAACTGGAGTATCTGTACATAGGATGACAATAAGCCATATGCTCCATAGAGTTGGGCTTTATGGCAGAGTGACCAGAAGAAAGCCATTACTTTCAGCAAAAAACAAAATGGCACGTTTTGAGTTTGCGAAAAGGCATGTGGGAGACTCCCAAAATGTATGGAGTAAGGTGCTCTGGTCTGATGAGACTAAAATTGAACTTTTCGGCCATCAAAGGAAACGCTATGTCTGGCGCAAACCAAGAGGCGGCTCTAGACTTTGTGAGGCTTTAGGCAAAACTTAGACATGAGGCCCCACTGTATTATGAACTGTATTAAGAGGGTACAGTATAGGGGGAGTGGACAGTACAGGGGTAGGTAAGTGGGCATAATAAAGATATATTTTCCTCAAGCAGAGCTGCACAGCACTGCACAGATCCTACCTATTCTGGTAGGCTGTCAAAAAGAGAGAAGGAAGGAAGGAAGGAAGGAAGGAAGGAAGGAAGGAAGGAAGGAAGGAAGGAAGGAAGGAAGGAAGGAAGGAAGGAAGGAAGGAAGGAAGGAAGGAAGGAAGGAAGGAAGGAAGGAAGGAAGGAAGGAAGGAAGGAAGGAAGGAAGGAAGGAAGGAAGGAAGGAAGGAAGGAAGGAATAAGGGAGGGAAGAACATCCCCTACATCAGTGTACTCACTGGGAGGCAGGAGGGATGGATGGATGGATGGATCAGACTCCCCTTTTCCTGGGCTCCAGCATGAATCTTCCCGCCCACACATCCCCTTCTCTGAGGCAGAACAGAGAACACTGCCGAGGAGAGTGGGCGGAGCAGACACAGGAGGAGAGGGCGGGAGGAGGAGGGGCAGAAGCTCTCTCTCATCTTCTGTCTGGCTGTACGGGCAGCAGGGGGAGGGGGGAGATCTGTCAGAACAGGCTATGCTGAGCGGCTCTCCCTGTCTGTGATCCGGAGATGTATGTGAGCTCCGATCACACATCTCACTCGCAGCCTGTCTGTTATCTCTCCCTGTAGCAAAGTGAGGGGACTCAGGACGGAGATCTCTGCTGCTGAAAGAGGCGGCTCTCTAACTAGGTAAACTAGCCAGCTGTGCGAGGCCCCTATGACTGCGAGGCCTGAGGCCACCGCCTATTTCGCCTAATTAGAGAGCCGCCTCTGCGCAAACCCAACACATCACATCACCCACAGAACACCATCCCCACAGTGAAACATGGTGGTGGCAACATCATGTTGTGGGGATGTTTTTCAGCAGTCAGGACTGGGAAACTAGTCAGAGTTGAGGGAAAGATGGATGGTGCTAAATACAGGGATATTCTTGAGCAAAACCTGTACCACTCTGTGTGTGATTTGCGGCTAGGACGGAGGTTCACCTTCCAGCAGGACAATGACCCCAAACACACTGCTAAAGCAACATTTGAGTGGTTTAAGGGGAAACATGTAAATGTGTTGGAATGGCCTAATCAAAGCCCAGACCTCAATTCAATAGAAAATCTGTGGTCAGATTTAAAGATTGCTGTTCACAAGCGCAAACCATCCAACTTGAAGGAGCTTGAGCAGTTTTGCAAGGAGGAATGGGCAAAAATCCCAGTCGTAAGATGTGGCAAGATCATAGAGACTTATCCACAGTGACTTGGAGCTGTGAAAGCTGCAAAAGGTGGCTCTACAATGTATTGACTTAAGGGGGGGTGAATAGTTATGCACATTGACTTTTTCTGTTATTTTGTCCTATTTGTTGTTTGTTTCACAATAAAAAAAAACATTTTCAAAGTTGTGGCCATATTCTGTAAATTAAATTATGCAAATCCTCAAACAATCCATGTTAATTCCAGGTTGTGAGGCAACAAAACACGAAAATTCGAAGGGGGTGAATACTTTTGCAAGGCACTGTATACTTATTGTTTGTGTCTGTATATCTACACATATTGCACGCTGCCACACATTCACCTACCTAGCACTGACACACAATCTCTTCATGGAGTTAATTAGACATGATTTGGAAAGACACACACCTGCCCATATAAGGTCCCACAGTTCACAGTGCATGTCAGAGAACAAACCAAGCCATGAGATCCAAGGAATTGTCTGTACACCACCAAAACAAGATGGTATCTAGGCACAGATCTGGGGAAGGATACAGAAAAATTGAAGGTCCCAATGAGCACAGAGGCCTCCATCATCCATAAATAGAAGAGCTTTGGAACCACCAGGACTCTTCGTAGAGCGGACCGCCCAGCCAAACTGAGTGATTGGGGGAAAAGGGCCCTAGTCAGGGAGGTGACTAAGAATCTGTTTCTCTGTGGAGAGAGGGGAACCTTCCAGCAGAACAACCATCTCTGCAGCACTCCACCAATCAGGCCTGTATTGTGTAGTGGCCAGATGGAATTCACTCCTCAGTAAAAGGCATATGACAGCCTGGAGTTTGCCAAAAGGCACTTGAAGGACTCTGACCATGAGAAACAAAATTCTCGAGGGGCGTGGCCTGGAGATGGCTGTATGAAGACACGTTTCTGTGAGCTCCTGACCTCCCCCTGCCCATCTCGACAAACCACCGGACATTAACAGCCTCCTCCAGTGGCATGCTAGCCGTGAAACGATACTGGACAAGATCACCAACCCGTGTGAGCCGGTCCCGCAACACCCAGAGAAAGATCCACCACTACTTTCAGAACGCGACCTGCACCTCCCCAGGCACCATAGTAGCAGCGCCTTGTGGCTTAGGCCTAAGACAACATTCAGCGCTGGACCCGCCAGCCTCCTCTAGCTAATCCTCTGTATCTGACTCCCTATCAGAGAACCCTGCGCTCTTCTGCCCAGACATGTCGGAAGTCGCAGTCTCCCCTCTCCGAAGAGAACCAGACTGCCTTGACAGCGACATTAAGGCACTTCTCCAGGCCCTACCTATGAAGCAGGACATTGAGACCCTAATACTCTGGGTGGAAGAGGCCCACCCCCCCCAGAACTTACAGGAGGTGAGGGCAGAGGTCCATTCATTATCAGAGAGAGTGGACACCAGAAAGACGTCCATTTCCTCCTTGAGACTTCGGATAGGGGCCCTAGAACAGTCGCATGTTGCCCAGGCAGAGGCAATGGTTGCTCTTCAGCTCCACTTGGAAGACAGAAGCTGCAGGAACAACCTGCGGCTACAAGGCCTCCCAGAAGCCACCGGCATTGAGCACCTTTCAGATATGGTGGGTGCCATTTTTCAGCAAGTATTGGAGTCCCCACAGACCACTGTAGATCTGGACAGGGTTCATGGGCCCTTGGCCCGCGATCATCAAACCCTAATAGACCCAGGGATGTAGTGTGCCGGCTGCACCGTTACCCCCTGAAAGAACAGATCTTCCGCAAAACATGGGAATGCAGGGAGGTGAAATTTGACGGGGGCATCCATCAAGATCCTCCCAGATCTCTCCCGGGCAACACTACAGGGCAGGGCTCACCTACGCCCGATCCTAGACCTGGCACAGGAACAGGGAAGTACATACAGATGGGGTACCTGCTAACAGTCACCTTTTGGAAGGCCTCTGACTCCTTTACCCTACGTACACCCGCAGACCTGCCTGACCTGTTTGCCTTCCTAGATGTGGTGCCCATCCAGGTACCCAACTGGCTCCAGCTTCTTCCAAGCCCAACGGGCCGTCTTGGCCCCTCTGGTCCCCGGGGTCCTTCCCAGGCACGTCAACAGAGGCCACAGAGGAGATCCCGTGCACCCTCCGGAGAGAGGTCCTGAGAATCTTAAGTGTTGTCAGCACTACTTTACATGATTACATGGCGATTTTGTGACTGCTGAATTTTATAGTGGACGTTCTGAGTTGTCCCCACCGTCTGTCCTAATTAGCAGGTACCTTCTTTCATCTACATACAGTACAATGTGTGAAAGTTAGATGCCTGGCGGATGTTCCCAGTAGACCCACGCCAGGGACATATGGTCGATATGCAGTGCTCTTTTTTACACCCACTGCTGAAATAAATAGCTGGACTGATGGCGGACGTTCTTAGCAGTCCCCATCGTTTGATTGCAATGGAAAGGCTGAGCTCTTTCCTGCACTTATCTCCATGGGAGACCCCGAGTGTTATAACCTGAATCCTTTATATGCTGTATGCGAGTTAAGTCACAACCCCATGGGATTCCTACAGTACCACAACATTTCTTTGGGATGCAGGGTCTTTGTGCCCCAATGTTTTTTATGCCCCATGGTATCCATCTAGCAGCTACTTCTGAGTTTTGCTACATGCCTCTTAGAAAAAGTCTTAGTGCCTTAGTATTTATTTGCTGAGTGCATTACTGTTCTTATGTTGATATGCCTGAGATGCCTTCTTATGTTTCTCACATGTTTGACACACAACTGACCTATATGCTAAACCTGCCATTGGGGAAACTACGATGGGCAGTTTTTGTTGGGCAGGGGTACCGAGGACAGTACTTTTTTGCTGTGACCCTTGCATTACGTGGGCTCCTGCTAGCTTCTGTGAACCTCTTTCTTTAGCCAATGTTAAATAACTACCTGTCTACAGGGTTGTGCATACTAACCATTGCTGTGAATATTAGCTTGAGCTCACAATATTGCTCTATCTCACCCTTCGTATCTTTGTACCTATGCATCTTAGTGAACAATCTTCTCTTGAGGTGGAAATAGATCTGTGTCAAAGCATGATCTAGGATACACCATTCTCCACCCCTCCCTTCCCTCCACCCCCCATCCCTCCATTCTCCTACCCTGTGTGGTCCCTCCATTCTCTTCCTCCTCCCCCCTTCCCTTCCCTTCCCCCTTCCCTCACCCTTTTCCCCTTCACCTCCCCCCTCCCCCTTACACTTCCCCTCTACCCCTACCCTTTCATCCCTCCTTCCCTCTCCTTCCCCACCCCTCCCCACTCTCTCAACCTTCCCCCCCGCTACCATCCCTCCCTCTTCCCTGTTTCCCCCCCCCCACTCCCGGGGAGAACCTGAAGTGGTCCTGCAACTATACAATGGTGATAAGTGAGCTGACATGCACCTGAGGTGGCCGGAGATTGCTGAAGGTCTCCATGTGGAGGAACAAGTGGCTCCCGCCCCCCCTCCCATCCCCATAGGAGGCAAGGGGTATTCCGATCCCTGTATGGATCCTGGAGGGGAAGACTACCTCCCCCCCCGGAAATTAATGTCAGTAACCTGGTGACAAGGCCGCCATCTACTTCCCTACATGAGACATTGTTTTGTGCATTTGCTGCTAAATGCTCTTTCTAATGTGTGTTGCACTCCCACATACTGTTGCATATTTTCCTACATGTTGATTTATATGTGCTAGACAATATCTTAGATAATTGTTTTTGCTGATTTTCACTACCCGACAAGGTTGAGATGGGTAGGGATGGCCAGAACTCTATCTCCGGTTGTGTCTATCCAAATCCCCACATAGGCCAATGCTCAACTCCCAGTATCGTACTGGTGAGCGTATTAGCATATTTGCTACCTACTAAGAGTTTTACATCTCCTGTTATCTCACTCTGTATCTTTCTTTTACCCTCCCCTGCTTTTTCTGATTTTTTCTACCATCCCTCCCCCTCCTTACCCCTCCCTCTCATCCCCTACTATGGAGGTTATTAATGTGATCTCGCTTTACACCAAAGGACTTAATGTTCCAGAAATAAAGACTATGCTATTACAGGACCTACATCGCCTAAAAGTAGATGTAGCCTTTATACAGGAGACCCACTTTAGGGACGACAAATTGCCCATACTCAAGAATAGAGCCTTCCCGATAGCTTACCACTCAACCAACTTGGCAGCGAATCGCAGGGGGGTCTATACCCCTCTCTAGTAAAGTACCATGGACCTGCCTGGACACTGCTCTGGACCCAGCGAGTCGGTTTCTAATCCTAAAAGGCATGATTGGCGGTGTCAAGGTGACCTTGGCGAATTTTTATGTCCCTAATAGTCACCAGGATACCTTCCTAGGGAAGTCGCTTGAAAGCCTGATGGGCTTCTCCGAGCGTCAGCTAATTTTAGGAGGTGACTTTAACATCCCCATGACCCCTTCTGAAGACACCTCTTCGGGACTTTCCTCCATTCCTCCTGGCTCCCACAAATGCATAACTTATGCCCTACATAAAGCCCAACTAGTAGACGTATGGCGTATTCTCCACCCTACTGAAAGGGACTTTACTTTTTACTCTCTATCTCATAAGGTAAACTCGCGCATTGACTACTTCTTTGTACCACACACGCAACTGCACGCAGTGAGAACCTCCGCAATAGGCTCCATTACATGGTCTGACCACGCTCCAATATCCCTATTCTATGCCTTCACTGATACCTTCAATTCAAGGACCAAATGCTGGAGGCTGAATGAAAGCCTTCTGCAAAACAAAGAGGTATGAATCTGGCAACAAATGTGGCAAAATGCTAGCAAGGTCTCCTCCTAGCAAGGTTCTCTTCTAGAGAACAGAGACTGGCGACATACATAACCCACCTACTACCGCCAAAAGGAACCAAAGTTACCAAGCCACATGACATTGCCCGGGAATTTCAGAAATTCTATGTCTCCCTGTACAACCTAGATAAGGAAGGCCCGCCGCAGGAAAACATACAATCCTACTTGACTTCCTCTTAGATGCCCCAACTGCCAACTTTGGCAAAGGAGGTTCTAGAGGACCCAATTACGATAGAAGAACTTCAAGGAGCAATAGGGACAACTAAACCTGGGAAAGCACAGGATGGGTTCACCATCCACTATTATAAAACCCTCCTACCTTCTCTTGGCCCCTATATGGTTAAATTGTTTAACACGGTTGGATCCACCTCTTCCTTTGCAGTAGACACCCTACAGGCCGACATTGCAGTGATCCCAAAGAGGGCAAAGACCCAACCTCGTGCGGGAACGATCAATTTCATTGCTCAACATCGACCTTAAACTGTTTACCAAAATACCAGCAAACAGAATTCAACAACACTTACCACACATAATTCATTTGGACCAAGTAGGGTTTGTACCCACTAGGGAAGCAAGGGACAATACTACCAAGGTCCTTAACCTGCTACACATAGCAAACAAATCCCAAACCCAATGTGTGTTTCTGGGCACGGCCACGGAGAAGGCCTTTGACAGGGTGAACTGGAACTTTGTGCTCGCAGTCCTACAATATATAGGATTCGGCACCAACAGTATATATGCAGTACTGTGTAAATGTTTTAGGCAGGTGTGAAGAAATGCTGTAAAGTAAGAATGCTTTTAAAAATATATATTTTAATTGTTTATTTTTTACCAATTTACAAAATGCAAATTGAGCGAACAGAGGAAAAATCGAAATCAAATCAATATTTGGTATGGCAGCAAACCAGCATCAATTCTTCAAGGCAATCTTCAATTGCTTGGTAAGACAAATTGCTAATCAGCCAATCACATGGCAGCAACTCAATGCATTTAGGCATCTAGACGTGGTGAAGATGACTTGCTAAGGTTCAAACTGAGCATCAGAATGGGAAAGAAAGGGGATTTAAGTGACTTTGAACATGGCATGATTGTTGGTGCCAGATGGGCTGGTCTGAGTATTTCACTGCTGATCTACTGGTATTTTCGCGCACAACCATCTCTAGGGTTTACAGAGCATGGACAGAGAAAGGGACAAAATCCAATGAGTGGCAGTTGTGTGGATGAAAATGCCTTGTTAATGTCAGAGGTCAGAGGAGAATGGGCAGACTGGTTCGAGATGATAGAAAGGCAACAGTAACTCAACCACTTGTTACAACCAAGGTATGCAGAATACCATCTATGACTGCACAACACATCAAACCTTGAAGCAGATGGGCTACAGCAGCAGAAGACCATAACAGATGCCACTTCTGTCCGCTAAAAACAGGAAACTGAGGCTACAATTTGCACAGGCTCACCAAAATTGGTCAATAGAAGATTGGAAAAGCATTGGTCTGATGAGTTTCAATATTAGCTGCAACTTTCAGATGGTAGGGTCAGAGTTTGGCGTAAACAACATCAAAGCTTGGATCCATCCTGCCTTGTATCAACGGTTCAGCCTGGTGGTGGTGATGTAATGTTTGGGGGATGTTTTCTTGGCACACTTTGAGCCCCTTAGTACCAATTGAGCATCGTTTAAACGCCACAGCCTCCCTGAGTATTGTTGCTGACCATGTTCATCCCTTTATGACTACAGTGTACCCAACTTCTGATGGCTTCTTCCAGCAGGATAATGCACCATGTCACAAAGCTCAAATCATCTCAAACTCTTTTCTTGAACATGACAATGAGTTCACTGTACTCCAATAGCCTCCACAGTCACCAGATCTCAATCTAATAGAGCATCTTTAGGATGTAGTGAAATGGGAGATTCGCATTATGGATGTACAGCCGACAAATCGGCAGCAACTGCGTGATGCTTTCGTGTCAATATGGACCAAAATCTCTGAGGAATGTCTCCAGCACCTTGTTGAATCTATGCCACGAAGAATTAAGGCAGTTCTGAATGCAAAAGGGGGTCCAACCCGGTACTAGCAAGGTATACCTAATAAAGTGGGCGGTGAGTGTATATAGTAAATCTGTATATATGATATCCTGTCTAAAGCAGATGTAAACCATAACTAAATGACATTTAGTTGTACTATGCATCATAAATGTTAGCCTTTTTAAAATAAATTATTTCTTCTCACTTGTTATACTTTCTTGAATCACAGTGCTGCGCTCCAAAAATCTCTACATGGCTTTTTTCAGGGTGAGTTTTCTGGTGGTGTCAACAGTGGACCATATCTGCATATTATGTTTGGAAAAATTAAAGTCTCCATAAAAATATTGAAAACTGAGTTTTAAAATGACATAAACATGTTAAAGACTGTAAGATTTAAGTGATTTGGTTTAAATATACTTTAAGGTATATGTCAAGGCAAGCAAAAAAAAGTAGTATCCTGTTCATTGCTGCAAAATATGCACATCCGCTGTGTTTTATCCTTTTTAATGACTCTGCAAGTATAGAAAATACTTGAGTATCCACCAAAAATGCACTTAACACAGCATTTTTGTGGATTGAATTGTGTCTGATGATACCTGTCAACTGCATCAAAACTGCTGCATGCAGGAGACTGGAAGTGCACCATCATTGGCAATCTACAGTGCCTTAAAGTATTCATACCCCTTGAAATTGTCCGCTTTTTGTCATGTTACAACCAAAAACGTAAATGTGTTTTATTGGGATTTTATGTGATAAACCAAAGTGGCACATAATTGTGAAGTTGAAGGAAAATAAATGGTTTTCAATTTTTTTTACAAATAAATATCTGAAAAGTTTAGTGTACATTTGAATTCAGCTGCCTTTACTCTGATACCCCTATCTAAAATCTAGTGGAACCCATTGCTTTCAGAAGTCATCTAGTCAGTAAAGAGTCCACCTGTGTGTGATTTAATCTTAGTATTAATACAGCTGTTCTGTGAAGCCCTCAAAGGTTTGTTAGAGAACCTTAGTTAACAAGCAGCATCATGAAGGCCAAGGAACACACCAGACAGGTCAGAGATAAAGTTGTGGAGAAGTTTTAAGCAGGGTTAGGTTATAAAAAATATCCCAAGCTTTGAACATCTCACGGAGCACTGTTCAATCCATTATTCGAAAATGGAAAGAGTATGGCACAACTGCAAACCTACCAAGACATGGCCATCCACCTAAACTGACAGGCCGGGCAAGCAGCCAAGAGGCCCATGGTAACTCTGGAGGAGCTACAGAGATCCACAGCTCAGGTGGGAGAATCTGTCCACAGGACAACTATTAGCCATGCACTCCTCTGGCCTTTATGAAAGAGTGGCAAGAAGAAAGCCATTGTTGAAAAGAAGCCATAAGAAGTCCTGTTTGCAGTTTGAAAGAAGCCATATGGGGGACACAGCAAACATGTGGAATAAGGTGCTCTGGTCAGATGAGACCATACAGCCAGAGCTACAATGAAATGGTTTAGCTCAAAGCATATTCATGTGTTAGAATGGTCCAGTCAAAGTCCAGACCTCAATCCAATTGGGAATCTGTGGCAAGACTTGAAAATCACTGTTCACAGATGCTCTTCATCCAATCTGACAGAGCTTGAGATATTTTGCAAAGAAGAATGGCCAAAGTCACTCTCTAGATGTGCAAAGCTGGTAGAGACATACCCAAAAAGACTTGCAACTGTAATTGCAATGAAAGGTGGTTCTACAAAGTATTGACTCAGGGGGGCAGAATACAAATGCACGCCACAATTTTCACATATTTATTTGTAAAAAAAATTGAAAACTATTTACAATTTTCCTTCCACTTCACAATTATGTGCCACTTTGTGTTGGTCGATCACATAAAATCCCAATAAAATACATTTATGTTTTTGGTTGTAACATGACAAAATGTGGACAATTTCAAGGGGTATGAATACATTTTCAAGGCACTGTATGTGGATCTCTATGCACTGTTTCAAGTGGTAAAGAGCTATTGAAAGAACACGTCTTATAAGCATTTTTAGTAATCCAGTAACCCTAACTATACAGTAAAATCATGCTTTGTTGATAAAATTCCCAATGAATCTGGGAAATTTAAGAAATGCCACCAAGTTGACTGTAAATGACGTATTGATTATTTACTTTTTTCTATGCATTTACAAACCTCCAAAAGGAAACCATGGGAATATACAAGCTTGTGTCGTCCTGCTGTTGGAAACATGATGCCTAGTGTACAGAATAAATAAATGAGTAAAGCAGTTTACAGTCTCACTTTTTATGTTGGTAATAAAATCTGAACAGCTGCCCTGACAATAACTGAAATATCACTGCTTGATAAATGTTCAGCACTAACGGTCATCATTTTAATGATATGAACTGTAATTTTCCTTCTGGCAGGGGAATAGGAGAGTTCAAGAAAACATATGCATTAAACAAACCATTAGGGGAGTCTAATTAGAACAGAGTAAGACCTTCCTGTGAAGTCAGAGTGAAAATGGAAAAATACTGTGTGTTTTTTCGAAGGAAGAAGAACCTAAAATCTAAGTTGCCATTATAGAAGAGAAATACTATTATATAATATATTTGGGTACATAAAAATAAATATCTGACTTTGTATTTACAAATGCTATGATGCCCAGTAATGCTTACACCTGACGGTATTTGGAGACATCATCTCCATTGAAAGCATTTAGGCACTTTGATGTCCCCCTTTATATAGCATGCATTTTTAGTATTCAGGGTATATCCTGTTGCCTTATGAGGAGTTCATGAGTAATCTCCATTAGCAACTGAGAATATTTGTATATAGATGTATATATATTTTTGGATAAGAAATAATAGTCTTGTGTATGTGACAGGGTTCCAGTAAAGGGTTAATTTAGCTAGATGTAAATATGCGACAGGATTTGCCTCAAAAGAGCTAATGCATTTAACAGCTACTTGTAGTATGCGAGAAGGATGTGCTGTGGAGACAATCAGCTGATTACCTATATTTGATGTTCAAAGGGCCAAGGACAGATACCATCTGAAGTGTAGTTGTTACAGGGCCAAATTCATTAGCTCAATAAAGGCCTTTGTATTCCTCCATGCTAATCAACCATTTGTCCATTTCAAAGGGGTGTTTGAGAGGATGAGAATATGTCTTTCATCTGTTCAGGAAAGGAAAGGAGGTTTTGCCCTGGCTAATGCCATGCATAAGTTAAGTGCCCCTCTCAAGAGAAGGTGATGACCTTCACCTTAATTCCTCTTCAAACAACTTATCACTAGCTCGTTACCCCAACAAGAGGAAGTTGCCCATATTAGGAGATACGCCTGGTGGGAGTAGAGGGCTAACAGAATGCCCCAATCAGATTGGCCCTATTCAATTCAATGAGAGATGGGCCTATAAGAAGGTATCCCAAAGAGAATGGTGGGGAGAGATGAAAACTGACCTGGGCCCAGGAACATTAATATAGGTAATTATCAGAGCATCTCCCAGCACTTAAAGGTGTACCTGCTTGTCATGTTTGTTTGTTTACCATTTGTATTGTGATGATTATACTTTGTCTTCTTGTACTATAACCTAATATTTTCTCCCTTAAGACTATAGATATTGTCTGTGTATTAGGTAGACTTTTAACGCTACTTTAATAAATGTTATTATATTAGAGCTTTCACTTCTGGTCATACAAACTCTTATTTAACCAACCTCATATCTTATGGTTAATAATTCATAAATATACTTTTAGAACGTTAAGAGTGGCGACCAACGCAGGCCAGCACAGGACTGAAAGTATTTAATATAATAACAAAATTTAAACCGGTAAATATAAGGGGGAGGAAGTACAGATTGGGAAATATTTTGTTTTGACTTTTGAATATTGTTGTTTTATGGAAAGAGGACGCAGAAAGAGTGGTCCTTCGTTTTGTGAAAAAAATTAAAATAATAATTATAATAATTTTTATAATAATAATTTTTTTTTTTTGTGTTTTGGTTTTGTCTTTGGAACGGGTTTTGATGCTTTAGGTCTAAGACACAAAAACATGCTTGTTTTCTGTTGTGTGTAGGTTGAAACAGGTTCATAGGTTTGGTTGTTAGTCAAATTGTATGTCCACTAAAAGGAATGATATTGGTTTATGGACATTGAAACTAACCTACTACTTTTTGCTTTGTTTTGCTTTGCTAGTTGTTTTAACTGTGGGAATTTATAAGCAGTAATATTCTCATTGTTGTCAGTTAAAGTACAAAACGGTGGACGTCTTGGTACTGAATCTAATATCTGATAAAGATTATTAATATAGTATAGCATACGCTATTATACAATAGTTTGACAAACTCAAATTGTTGTATCTTGTTTTTTTTTTTTTTTTTTTTTTTTTTGGTTATTTGGCAGTTTCTTGTTTTTTTTATTTAAACTAAGTTGCCTTTAACAGAGATTGATGTAAACTCGGCTGTGTTTACCATTCTATTGTTGTTATTGTCTATGCTGTGTAGGCTACAGGCTATTGTTAGCGTGTCTCCATTAAGCTAAAAGATTGTTTTATTGAGAGCTGAAAATATCTTCTATTTTCCTCACTTTACTGTATTTTCTGAATTGTATTTGAGTTTCTGTTTATTGTTTTTTTTTCCCCTCCTTCTATACGGTAATCTCAAATTGACTGTATAGTACAAGGGAACATTTAACGTAATTTAGCTTACAATTTGTGCATATTAGTTGTTAATAATGGCAGCCATGTCCTGTCTAGAAAAGTTTGTAGCAACGTATACTCGAAAACATAAAAGCAATGAATTTGCCTGTGATGCTAAACTGCATTTATCCCCTTGGGTATATGTGCAGGAATTATTTGAAGAACAATTTAAAACAACCAAAAAGAGTAAAAAACTCAAAAGTTTAGCTGTAGCAGGCATGTATGCGGCTTGTATGGCTATGAATGCTAAAATACAGCAATTTGAATATATAGTCTATAATAAAAATATTACAATTTCAGAGAGGGAAAAGGAGAATACAGCTTTACATAACCAAATACAAACCTTAACCACTCTTAATCAAATGGTTAATGACTCACAGGAGGAAAATATTTAAAATTACAAATTGGCTCAAAACGAAGTGGTACAATATAAAAACATGCTAACTAAAGTTGAGACTGAACTGGACCACATAACGATTGCATACAAAGTAGTCCAAAATCAGTTACATGAAGCTAAGCAAGGAAAAAGTATAGATCACACACATTGCATGCAAACAGAGTCACAGTTGCTACAAACAATTTCAATGCTTAAAGGACAGGCGGCTGTGGCTAGCAGATGTGAACATACTAATGCTACAGCACCTACTTGTGCCTATGAAATTGAGGACACAGAGGAATATGAAGAGTACTAGGGAGATGAAGATTTGGGTCCTAAGTCTACTTTTCCTGTGGAGATGGGAGAAATCGCAGAGCCACAGGAAAATCGAGAAGCCACCATGGGCACAGACCCACCAGACAATGGGGACCAGCTATCCACAAGTGAGGAGTAAGACAAGATCCCCATCATGGGTAGGATCCAGATCTTCTCCTCTCCTGAAGGAAATCAAACACTTTTGGGGTTTGATAGTGAAGGGAATGAGGTAAGCTCTAAAGTATATCCAATTCAACCTGTAAAAACCCTCATGAGTGTGGCTGATTTCATTGGCAAAATTAAAACTAATGAACACATTACTTCACATGCAAACAATGTACAACAGAGTTGTGCGCTTTTAGGTGTGGAAAGTCCTAGTGACCAGGTTAAGGTGTTACAATTAACCCTTGACGCCCACACCTGGAATGCACTCTCAGATCAAATTAAGGAGGGCAAAGGTAGCTACCAAGCAACCGTAGCAGAATTGCAAAAAGTCATAAACCCCGCAGCTATAGGTTTGATGGTGGCCTATCAAATTACACAAAGTAATGAGGAAAACCCTTTAGTGTATGCCAATAGATTGTGGGCAGCATATAACACTAACAATGGTAATACCACTAGAGAGGACATGGAATATAAGAACCTATTGATTCATAATGCCCATCCAGCTATTCGCATAAAATGTGAGCATTTGATAGATCCAAGAAAACACAGCTATGAGGAGGTCATTGGATTAATACATAGATCATTCCATGCCATCCAAGCATATAAACAGCACAGGCTTAAGGAAAGAGGAGAGAAACAGCTGTTTAGGAAGGTGGCTGCATTACAATGCAGGACTACCACCATAGAAGGCTCCCACGCCCCTGGAGAATCCAATCCTCCATACAACCCTAACTGGGACAAAAGTTTACAAGGGAGGGGTAGGGGATATAGGGGGAAGTCAGGTTACAGAGGCAGAGACAGAGGAAGAGGAAACTCTTATAGCCACCCATCAGAGGGCAAGCATATCAGTGAGACACAAAGAGCTCCTACTTATGCAGAGTTACGACAACAATTACAGGCCTTCCAAGGAGGTCCTGGAAAGGAAGTACAGGTAGCTTCTCAGACAGAGGCTGACCGCCGTCAATGGTGACAACCACAAGGCCCCAAAATTTTAGCACCTATTTCTCTGGATAGGTGTGGGCGCCCTGTAGTGTCAGCATTGATTAGGGGCCGTCAGTGTACTATGCTTCTAGATACGGGTGCGGCCATTTCATGACAAAGATCCCTTAAACTCAACACTATCTTCAGGAAAGCCGTTGAATCTCCAGAGCTTTGCTGGACATAATGTTGAGTCTGCCTTGTCCAAGCCACTGACAATCCAAATTGGTGAGTTATCCCTAAAACAGCCAGTAGCATTAATCTGTTTGCCAAATAAAACCAGCCTCCTGGGTTCAGACTTCTTAATTCCCAATGGATGTATGTTAGATCTGACCAACCTTTTACAATTGCAAGGGGCTCCGACTGATCAGGGTAGCACCATAGTGATACCTGATTCTCACACAATTGCAGCCATCAAACTCAATGATTCAAAATATGACATACTGGAGATCATTAAAGATCACCCAGAACATCAGCTTCTGCAGCCGGTGATAGAAAGACAGCAGGGATCCTTTGCAACACATAAACATGACTGTGGAAAGGTAAATACGGTAATACACATCAGTGGGCCAGACCCACCTCCGCAAAAACAATACCCCTTTCCACAGGAAGCTATCAGCTACATACAGGAAACCATAGATTCACTGCTTGACCAAAGGTCATCAGGCCATGTGTATCCACAACAAATGCGCCAATATGGCCAATTCGCAAAACTACTGACAATTCGTGGAGATTAACAATTGATTACCGCAAATTGAACAGTGTGACAAACAATTGCGCCCCCACAGTTGCATCTGTCCCGGATGTCTTGAGCATGTTGAATCCCAAACACAAATATTTCACCGTATTGGATATATCGAACGGTTTTTGGTCATTACCTTTGTCAGAAGAATGTCAATACAAGTTTGCATTTACGTTTCTGGGAAAACAGTATACGTTCAATTCTGTCCCGCAAGGATTCCATAACTCTCCTACGTTATTTCATGCAACCATGAGAGATATTTTAATTGACTTTTCTTCTCCAAAGAATCTTTTCCAATACGTTGATGATTTGTTGCTAGCCGCATGCGACAAAGAAGAGCATTTGCAGTTATTGGAGGAACTTCTGCAGATCCTAGGAAAGGCGGGACTGAAGTGTAATCCCATCAAGGCACAATTGTTGAAGGAATCTGTGTCTTTTCTTGGGATTACAGTGACAGCAAATGGGCGTAAGATAGCAACCGAAAAGAGCCATGAAGTCGATGTGGATTGTTATCCTGCTCCATCTGTTCGGACATACCAAGGGAGAGGAGACTGGACCACTCATCAGCGTTATGGTGGAGAAGAATCCGGTCTACTGCATAGAGGGGGAATCCGTCTTATTGCCTGTGGCCATTGTAGGGACTGTGGGGAAGCAAGTTTATTGGTGGAGTCCCATTGATAATCATTTAGTCTGGGTTAATGGCGTTGCTGGGAATATCACTGACTACCAGGATAGAGTCATGAGCTTTCAAAATGGCTCCTTCTTGATTCAAGAGACACGGTTGAGTGATGCCAGAGAGTGGAAATATTCTTTTGTTATCTCCATCCCCATGGCCAGCAACACACATGCATCCACTCTTCAGTACGTCCCAGGAAAAGTTACCTTGCATGTGTCCCCAAAGAGTAACACCACCCCTGCTCCTACAACTGTGCCCAAAACTACAGCTGCAATCCCGTATTACAAACCAACATCCTTGGAATGCCCATCACTGCAAGAGGGACCACCTAGTGGCCTAACGGCAACATCAATTCCGGGAATATTGTTCAATAATGTGAAGTTCATTCATGTACCTGTGGTACTTAATTTGTCCCAGTGGAACATGGCTGAATTCGGCTCATGTGCCCGGACAAATGTGTCTCTGTTTTATTCTTCCTTGCTGGTAGATTTGATTGCCTCCCATGCAAGCCGAACTCATGATCCATTTGCAGAACCAACCCTCACTCCCCACAGGGGCATTTTCAGATCCAGAAAGTTAAAGGGCTTGGACAACATACTTGGGTCCATCCCAGGACTTTTTGGATCTGGCATGTCAATTTGGAACCGAGCCGATTTGTCAGCGATTCGCAGGCATATCGGAAATTTTTAACAGAAAGAGGGTCGGCAAGTGCTGAAACCGGTTCTGCAGGGTGTTGAGGGGCTTGCAGAGGAGGAAAGGTTCACTCTCTATAACATGAAAGACATTGCCCAGTTGTTTGAAAAAACACAACAGAAAATAAACAAAATCATAAATATAAATAATATGAAAGCTAGAGAGGATGGTATGGGCAAAGAGGTGATATGCACTGCATATAGGAATTTTGTTTTAACCAAAGTCACTAATGTTATCAGAGATATTCAAGCAGGTAAAATCCCTGATATATTAAAAGATACAGACCTCACTCAATGGTATTGTACTCACACTAATATTAGTGGTGGAATGAATGTACATTCTGGAGACAAGTGCAAACCTTTGCCGGTTTCCACAATTCGAAACACAGGGATAGTGACACCACACCCAAATAGAGGGCCATTTGCTTGCAAGAAGAGCCAGTCACTGTGCGCCTACCGTGACCTAATGTATGTGTCCTTCACCATGTCGCTGCCAGTGTTCCATCCCCAAGACGACTACTTTAACATGATGGCGTCCATACACTCCCTCGGGTACCTCGAAAACGACGTGTACAAGGAAAGGTTGCACCTCCCCGAAATGCTCGTTCAAGTTCAAGGGCGATGGAAAGCACCACACACTGCCTGCTGCACTGTCAAAGACAATAGGTACTTATGCCGTTGTGATGTGTTCGAAATTGACACTCCAGTCTGTGGTCTAAACAATGACCCGGATCCCACAGCCAAAGTAGCAAGGGACCCCCAACTGGAAAGTCCATGCCAACCACCTCAAGAAACTAGTCCAAGTGAGATGGAAGCTAACTGCCCAGTGAAGTTGTCAAAATGGAGAACACCCAGCACAAGGGTCACCTACCACATGGATGGACTGTACTGTGTCGTTACCAACCACCAGACATTTCTCTATGGGGGTCAGTCATGTCCAATACCCTATCCAAATTTCTGCTTCATTCCACATGAGTACACTATTATTGGGGAAACGGTAGTAACCCCCATACCAGTGTTAACAGAAGACTATATCATTGAGAGTCCCCCTGATGTCCCAGATCCTAGAAACTACATACCCCATTTTGATATAAAAATTGATACTCTGTCAGTAAACCTTCACAATCTACTTGCAAGGAAGGATACCCATATAATTCAAATTAGTAATGATATGGTGAAAACAGGGAAAAGGTTGAACGAACTTTTACATGATGGGGATTTCAGCTTAGTCACCACTAGGACCTGGGTGGAAATGGGGATAAAAGGTCTTCTCATATTGCAGTGTGGGGTACTGTTATTTATGACGGGCATGGTAATATATCTGGGCCGACTTCTAAGATGGCAGAGGGAGAAACTCAACTCACTAATGGAGATTAGACATAAACAATTACTCAGTTAAGTGTGGCCTCGTCTCATCTGTCTCAACTTGCCACAAGGGGTCATCTGTTGACTTATGAGGAGTTCACGAGTCATCTCCATTAGCAACTGAGAATATTTGTATATAGATGTATATATATTTTTGGATAAGAAATAATAGTCGTGTGTATGTGACAGGGTTCCAGTAAAAGGTTAATTTAGCTAGATGTAAATATGCAACAGGATTTGCCTGAAAAGAGCTAATGCATTTAACAGCTACTTGTAGTATGCGAGAAGGATGTGCTGTGGAGACAATCAGCTGATTACCTATATTTGATGTTCAAAGGGCCAAGGACAGATACCATCTGAAGTGTAGTTGTTACAGGGCCAAATTCATTAGCTCAATAAAGGCCTTTGTATTCCTCCATGCTAATCAACCATTTGTCCATTTCAAAGGGGTGTTTGAGAGGATGAGAATATGTCTTTCATCTGTTCAGGAAAGGAGGTTTTGCCCTGGCTAATGCCATGCATAAGTTAAGTGCCCCTCTCAAGAGAAGGTGATGACCTTCACCTTAATTCCTCTTCAAACAACTTATCACTAGCTCGTTACCCCAACAAGAGGAAGTTGCCCATATTAGGAGATACGCCTGGTGGGAGTAGAGGGTTAACAGAATGCCCCAATCAGATTGGCCCTATTCAATTCAATGAGAGATGGGCCTATAAGAAGGTATCCCAAAGAGAGTGGTGGGGAGAGATGAAAACTGACCTGGGCCCAGGAACATTAATATAGGTAATTATCAGAGCATCTCCCAGCACTTAAAGGTATACCTGCTTGTCATGTTTGTTTGTTTACCATTTGTATTGTGATGATTATACTTTGTCTTCTTGTACTATAACCTAATATTTTCTCCCTTAAGACTATAGATATTGTCTGTGTATTAGGTAGACTTTTAACACTACTTTAATAAATGTTATTATATTAGAGCTTTCACTTCTGGTCATACGAACTCTTATTTAACCAACCTCATATCTTATGGTTAATAATTCATAAATATACTTTTAGAACGTTAAGAATCTGATGACCATATATGCAGTGCAGTAGGATACTGGGCTATTATTTTATTCCTGTAGATTTGACGTTGAAGGATTAAACCCACTGGCATGACAGCTGGGCAGCTAGTATTTTTAGGAGGTCAGCAATAGTAGCCTTCATATTTTTTTAATGACAGGTTTCCATACCCAATGCATACCCAATGCATACAGTACCAACAATGGAATCCTATGACACTTTATTCATGTCTGCATCACTATTTAGGGAGACTGTACTCCACAGCACATATGAAACGACAGGCAAAACATTTTTAACCCTTCACAAACCCCACCCCTTCCTATCAAGCCTTGCCCCTTTTGTCTGCAGTGTCATGGTTGGCACTAATATGGAGAAATTGTATAAGCAATCAACATAACTTGAGATCCTAACTAGCCAAAATTGTACCCATTTTGGTAAAGTACATGCTGTAAAATTAACATCTATGTAAAAATTCAAAAATGCAATTTTCTAGTAAAATTAAATGCAAACATACCTTTTTCAATTCTTTTGTTCAGCTGGCATATCCCATTTCTATATTTCTAAAGCCATTTGTGTTACTACAAAACAGATACTTTTCCGTTTATTAATAGGAAGTAATCTTGCATCTGAAATCTGCTGAAAGAACACTTCTGGACAACTTCCCAGTATTTATTCTCTCCTATAAAGACATCACAACACTGACCAACAAACTGCCAATTAAATTGAAGCAGTACTAACAAGAAAGTCCTCAGATTCAACTTCAACTTATTAGGAGATCCATTTCTCCCAGGAAGGCTGTTAAATAAACAGCATTGAAGGAAGAAGACTTCAACGCTGAAGGTTTTATCATTTAAAAATGGTAAACTTTTCCATGATGCCCTGATATGGACTAGCTTGGGGGTTTTAGCATAAATCACTTGCCAATTAGTTTTTTTTAGAGTTTAAAAAGACAGATCAGAAGAACCTCAGTTATTTAGATGTTAACCCTTTCAGAGAAACCTACTAAAAATAGACCAGATTGCAACTGGTGTGCACAGGAAGGAAATGTGACAAGGTTTTGCCCTTTTTTGACTAAACAGAAAGTCAAAAATCTCAAGCTGGCATATAGACACAAGACGTGCCTCTATGTACCTTGTTTTTTTCTTCTTTAATTTTAGCTCTGGCACCACATCCTTGCCATTTACATCTCCCTGCTGGAACGTGGCTAAATGGAAGGCTGTTCTATGTGCAGTAAGCATGTGTTTGAAAGCAAAAAAAAGATTTAGGAAGTATGGGAAGGTAAGTCTTTGTCTATTTTAAAGTCCTTGGGCAAGCTCTTTCTTCACCTAAGACCAGTGTTTCTCAACCTTTTTTCAGTCAAGACACCTTTTAAAATTATAGACAATCTCAGGGCATCCTTTAAATGTATGGACAGTCTCATGGCACCCCATTGTCAAATGTAAAAAACTATCCTAATAGCTTTACACAATGCAGCAACATCCACACGTAGGACACCCAATGTTAGAGGTGAATTATTCTTCCAAAGCTAATATACTTTTGCACACTGGTACTGATTAGTATTCCAATGTTTCTCTTCTCCCTCAATTTCTCCCCATCAGTCAGCTAATGTCATCCCAGTGCTGAGGGAGATGGCTCATAATGAAAACTCCTGACTTTGTGTAGCTAAAAGCAAGGCTTGGTCCACCTGCTGGCTTGTATACAATTTTTGATCAATTTTTAGGCATTTTACCTAGGCACCCCTGCAGAATCCTCAAGGCACTCCAGGGTGCCTGGGTACCCTGGTTGAAAAAGGCTGCTTTGGACCCACCGAACTTTGCTTTAACTCAATTTTCACTAAAAGATATATAGTATGGTGTGCAGAAACCTATACTCCTAACTGTAAAGAATATTTCCTGATGAAATTAAATCACAAACAAATTACAAAACATGCAGTTCATATGTCTGAACTTGCAAATAAACATACAAACTGTGGCATATGACAGAATACATGCTGGTCTTGCCTGCTGTTCTATATAAGTGAAATGAAAGAAAAGAGCACGCAGTAACCTTGTGTGATAAAATTAACAAATTGTATCCATTATTATAAAAATTGTTATTACGTAAGAATTTAAACAATTTTATCTATAAATATATATTTATAGATCACTTCTATTTTATTTTTATGTTTTTACATTTTTTATTCTAGTTTTCACCATACAGTAATCATCTATCCTTGTATGAAATCATGGGTAGGTTTCAGTGTGATTTTATGTATGTTGTCAATTTATTTTACTTTGTCCATTGCTAATGAAATTTAAGGGAAAAATAGTAATTTATAAAAAAATTGGCCGAGGACCCAAATTCTTACCTTACTAGAACCCAATAAAAGAATTATTTCCAAACTGTCAGCAAAGCCAAACAATGAAAAAAAGGGCTGTTTAATACATTGTGCACATTGCTGATCATTTTTGTTAGCAGACAGAAATTCATTATTTACTATATTTTCTTTTTGACATTTTCAACTAACTCCAGGGTATCTTTACCTCACAAATATTCTCTGTTTAATTCCCTTCAAACCCTCCTTACACGTCCTTGCTGTGCTGTCAAATGTATCTATTTGTTTCACAGGGTTTGAGAGGCGTGGGAGTATTTATTAAATTTTTTATCCAATAGAAAAAAACAAACATTCTCTTTGACACATTACCACATTTTTTATAGACTATGTTTTCAAATTGTGGTTGTATATGATTTTCAACATAGATAAAGTGTGCTATATCAGTGGGACAAACCAGTCTACAGAGTGTATGTTTTCTGCCGCATTTTGTTTGAGCTTCCTCCAGCAGGATGTGCTAAAGAAATATGATGGGTGTTACGGATATCTTGTAACTTGGTCAATCAGTGGGCCTGGGAAACCTGCTGTGCATGTTAGAAGAACTATCAACTATCATATATAGCTGAGCCACTTCCTGTTCTCTCTTCCCTTATTTGCTTTTGCCTTGTGAGAATATCCACTTAGTTTCTCCTAGGCCTTGGAAATAGGCACAAGGCAGGATGCAGGGATTCACCTTGCTGGTAAGGACCCCTGAAGGTACATGGCTACTAGACAAAGCAAGCATAAGACCTAGGGGAAGCAAGATACAACCCATAAAGGATGTACTGAGGTGTTGAGAGGTATGGTTGAGTAGGAAGTTCTACACTGGCACCCTTCCATGCTGTCCTACCCTGGAAGTGAAACCTGACATATTACTCAAACCTTAATTGTCTATAAAAAATGGAGTGTAGCAAAAACAGAATTTGATCTGAGGGTAACAACCAGAGACTTTAAAGGAGATGTTGAGTGATTTAGAAATGATTTAGGCCTAGTCTGATGTATGTGCAGTTAGGTATATCCTGATCTGCACCTCACTCACCTTCCCATATTGCCTTGTACAGCAAACCTCTTTTCTATTTAAAATGCACTAAAGTGAATATCACCCACTCATTCTGAACATCCAAAGAAAGGAACCACAGCTAGGATTATTGTGCCTGGGACAAATCAGCAAGAATAACACTATATTTTATTTTCTCTACATGTGCATGAATCGAACTCCAAAGACACTGTTTTTTTTTTTGCTCCACTCGACAACTGAGCTAATGATAAGGATTGGCTAGTGGTAATTTTATATAATAATCACCTTTTTTGCATTGCCTCTGAACAGTGTTATGCCCTAGTAATTAAGTGGCAATAAATACTTATATTAGGCATTAGGATTAATTTTGATAAGTGTGAGCTGAAACCAGACACCTTACAATCCTCATGATGCTGCTAAAGTCATTCTTTTGAGTGTGTCTCTGGCATATACCAATCTCAGGATCCATTTACATTAGGACTGCTAACCCTAACGCTAATCATGGTGAGACAGTGAAATTGTCTGGGTCACTGAAAGGCACTTGATTTGTGAGTGCAGTTTGTTGCTCTACATTACTTTGTATTATACATTTGTTCATTTTATCACACAAGGTTGGTGAGCTCTCCTCTTTTTTCAATTCAATTTTCACTAACCCTCTCCTATTTTTAAAGCCATAATATGCAAGCATATGCACTGCACATTATGTAACAGATAATGCCAGGACAGCATGTCCCCATTGCCCCTCCTTTGTGAGCACTATCATATTCTCTTCTTCCAGGAGTCTTCAACCATCTTGATTGGCCTGAATTGAATGATGCAGCTCCCATGCATGCATATGGCATCTGGTACTTATTCCCCCATTTTACAGATTCAAGACTGTACACCAAGTTGTTCACATACTGTAAAAATACATGTTTAGATATTCCAATATTGCACTAGCCCATATGATACGATTAATTACATTCTGTCCTCATTAATCAATTGATGGACCAATCATGTTTGTTTAAACAATAATAAAATATCATACATACTACCACTAAAAGAACATAAAACCCAATTCTTTAAGGACCAAATATGCTAAAACATGTTTTTGATACTTCATTCTTATAATTAATTCATAAAATCAATAGTTGCTAATAAAACAATTTAGGTCCAGCTCGACATTCATTCCTTTTGGGCTAAGAGAGTCTGTCAAATATATCCATTTGGTTTCACATTTGGATAATTCCCTTACCCTGTTACTACCTCGCCAATGAGGGATCACTTTTATGTTTCATTTTAAAATGCATGGAAATGCTATGTTCCTTGTAACCAATCCTGGTGTTATTAATATGTTCTGATACTCGTTTACTTAAAGTGCGTTTAGTGCATCCCATATACATGAGTTTACAAGGACACTGGAGCGCATATACTACATGGGTGGACTTACATGAAATAAAATCCTTTACCTTAAATGTTCTAAGATTAGCTGTTGATTGAAACTCAGTTAATCCTCTTAATCTTGTGTGTACTTGTCGGCAAGATATACATCTCTGACAAGCATGAAAACCTGGGCTGTCCCAGAACATAGTTGATCTTAATGGTGGATTTAATATTTTTTTAACTACTCTGTCTCCAAAGATGGTCCTTTTCTATAAATAAAGACCTGGTTATCTGGGAGAGCTTTAGTTAATATTTTATCTGTGGTTAACAACGCCCAATATTTAAAAAAAATTGCTTCCACCTCTTTATATTGTGCGTGGTAGGCACTAATGAAACCCCACTCATGTTTACTGTCCCTTTGTTTGGCTTTTTCCATCAGACATCCACTTTGAGGTATTTTTTGTATTTCCTTCATAGTTCTGCCTAACATTGTGATGTCGTATCCCTTTTCAGCAAAACGTGTTTTGAGAACCTGAGCTTGTATTACAAAATCATCATCTTATGTGCAATTACTCCTGACTCTTGTAAATTTGCCCTTCGGTATATTTTTTAACCATGTTGGATGGTGTCCACTGTGGCTCAATAGATAACTATTTCGATCTGTTTGTTTGAAAAAACATTTAGTCTCCAACTGGTGATTCTTAAGCATCACTGTCACATCCAGATAGTTGATAGTTTCTTGACTCCATTGACATTCCAATTTGCTATCGTTATCGTTGTTGTTAAGATCATTCACAAAAGAGATAAGGGAGGATTCAGAGCCAGTCCATATAAAGAAGAGATCGTCTATGAATTATCTGTAAAATAAAAGCTCTTTTCTATGTTGTCCATATATGAATTCATCTTCCCATGCACTCATGCCAAAAAATAGAATCACATCGAGATTCAGTTTCTCTGCCATTACAATATGTAGCACCAATTATATTGGATGAGAATGGTAGACCATATATACAGTATTTAACATTAACATTGGATCTGAGATTAGCCTTACCAGAGAAAACATACCCGTGAAACCTAATTCTCCTGTGTGTAATATAGTGGGTTTTAATAATACAGGTAATTTCACTGCTAGACAGGTATCTAATGTAACATTTAAAGTACCTGGATTAGTGAAAACTAATATTAACATTTGGGTCTGTCACAAAGCAGAGAATATACTTGGCATTGATGTAATCAATAAACAAAAGTGGGTGATTGATTTGGCTAATAAAAGTATTTGGAAAGATCAATCTAGGCCCAAATCAGTGCTTATTGCTCCCTATATGTCTACAGAACAAAAATGGCCTGATATTGATGGTAATTGTGCTTTAAAGGAAGTGGTACAATGTTTTCCAAGTTTGTGGTCAAAGTTCAAAAATTACATTGGTACTTTGAAAAATACTGAATTGAATATTGAGGGAAAAGATCCAGAACCCCTTAATCAGTATGAGTTACCACCAGAAACAATTGGTCCACTTTCTGCCATTATTCAAGAGTTTGTACAACTTGGAATTGTAAAGAAAGCTAAATCAGTGGTGATTAACTGTATTTGGCCTATCAAAAAAGCTGATAATTCATATTCTTTATCAGTTGAATTAACGACACTGAATAAACATATCACAAATAACCCAGTTCTTCCTGATAAATCTAACATAAAATTTAATTTGAATGCTGAGAACAAAGTGTTTTCTGTACTAGAAATCTACAAGAGTCATTTGTCTATCCCTTTAACTAAAAGTTGTCATTACAAACTTGCATTCACATTCAGAAAATAAACTTTTACGTTCACTCGATTAATATCTGGCCTAGGTATTGGTGATGGTGTAGTTGATGAAACTATAGCAAAAATACTTTCAAAATTTTCTAGGCCAGACTGTATTTGTCAGCATGTGGATACGATTTTGCTGAGTACTCAGAATATCGATGAACATATTTTGTCTGAGTTGTTTATGATGTTACAAGCTAAAGGTCTAAAATTAAACACGCAATAACGCATTGTATGGTGTGCCCCCCCAATGTGTTCTTGTATATTGTAATAGGCCCTGACCAGGCCCTCCCCCTCCTCATTACCTCTTATTTAGTGGCCACCAGTGCATAGGATGTATCCCCTTCAGTTCTCCCACATAGAGGAGTTTAGCTCCCATGGTTGAGACAAAGGATCTTCCATTCTATTACTAGAGTAGGACCCACTAATTCGGGGTACTTTGTCGCAGTAAGTGGGCTTAGCACTATATGACTATATAGTGTGACCAAACCCCCGTATTTTTTGAATATGTTCAGGTTTTTTTAGCTAGCCCTGCAGGAAATGTCATTCTTGTATGTGTGCGCTGTAAAATATTTTGTACTGTTTGTAGGTCTTATAGCAGCACCATCTTGAATTTAAACGCATTGTATGGTGTGCCCCCCAAATATGTTCTTGTATATACTAAAATTAAACACGGCGAAAGTTCAGCTGATGAAAAGTCAAGTGAAATACCTTCAAATGTAAATTAGTCAAGGAAACAGACAATTGTTGCAAGAAACAGTTATGCCCTGTATACCCGGTCGGACATTGATCGGACATTCCGACAACAAAATCCATGGATTTTTTCGGACGGATGTTGGCTCAAACTTTTCTTGCATACACACGGTCACACAAAGTTGTCAGAAAATCCGATCTTTCTGAACGTGGTGACGTAAAACACGTATGCCGGGACTATAAACGGGGCAATAGCCAATAGCTTTCATCTCTTAATTTATTCTGAGCATGCATGGCACTTTGTGCGTCGGATTTGTGTACACATGATCGGAATTTCAGACAACGGATTTTGTTGTCGGAAAATTTTATAGCAAGCTCTCAAACTTTGTGTGTCGGAAATTCCTATGGAAAATGTGTGATGGAGCCTAAACACGGTTGGAATTTCCGACAACAAGGTCCTATCACACATTTTCCATCGGAAAATCCTATCGTGTGTACATGGCATAAGAGGTATCACTGTAATCCCAACTCCAATAATTTATAAGGCTTTGCATCAATTTTTGCATAATATAAATCATTGCAAAGAGTTTGCACACTGTATCGCAGAAAAAGTTAATCCACTATATAATCTTTTGAGGAATAAAGGTAATATAATTGACCAATGGGGTCCAAATGAGAAAAATGCTTTCCTGACAGACTCCATGGCAGCCAACGTGTGGGTTTAGTCCCGCCTCTACTACCCTATAGGACACTACTCCCATAAATCTTTGCTCCTCACCAGCAGCCGTGTTCTTTTTTTGTCCTCCTCCAAAGGACCTAGCTAAAATGGTCTTTTCTACCCGAAGATTATTTTCCCCCCTGCGATCAGATCTGGCGAGCGATCCCTATGGAACAGGTCGCAGTATTCCAATAAGCCCTAGCTACTAGCAGGGTATGGAAGGGGCATATGGAAGAGGCGCTGATGATGGTGTAGTCCTAGCCACTGGCAGGCAAACCGCGCATTGGTCATACAGCCTAGCTACTAGCGGGTGGCCCTCGTTGCCCAGAAACAGTCCGGTGTTTTACCTTTTGCCTGGTCTCGATCGCAGCAGGAGTGGTGAGTTAGTTCCGTTTTTTTCTAAATGGCAGCAGTTTTCGTTTAATCCATCCCCTGTTTGTCTGCTCTAGTTGTTTATTTTTCTGTGTTCCCCCTCCCGCACCGTCGGGTACAGTGTAGCTGGCGGGCATGGCGGCTGGTTCCCTCTGCGTTCCAGCCGCCGTTCACTTCCTGGTTTCGTTTTCGCGGCCGTACTGCGCATGCGCGGGTCCGGCGCGGGAACGAGGCTTGGTTCGCGCACGCGCATAGCGGTAACCGCGTGTGTGCACCAGTGGGAAGATGGACGCGGCGGTGACGTCGCAGGGGCGCCAGTTTTAAATTGAAAAAAATAGTCTGCAGGCTTGGGAATGCTTGCAGACTGTTAGCAGTGTCTTCCCCTGGCTCTGGATTTTCCGTGTCAGGTGAGGGGGCTTCTAGGGGACAGGTTTAATAGCCTGTCCTTTACTGCATTGCTATTTTTAACTGGCTGCTTGTTTTTCAGCCCTGATGGATCCTTCCAGGAGCATGGACGCTTCACCGCCTATGTGTGGCCAGCCCCCTCGCAACAGGTACTTGGTAGGGGGTCCTGCCTGGGTCTTGCGGGGGGGGGGGTTATGGAGCATCAGTTATCTGTTTGTCTCCATTAACACAGATGTGCCTTGTCTTTTTCTTGTCAGCCCTTCTAGGTCTACTCAGCAACGTAGTTCGCACAGAAGTGGTTCCTCTAAATCGCATCACCGGCATTCCTCTTCCAGATCCGGACATCACGGTTCCTCCTCGAAATCGAGACACCGTAGCCGGGAACCATCTCGCCCTTCCAAGTCTCACTCCAGTCATGCAGCCGAAGGAGCCTGCTGGGGGTGTAGGGCAAAGGTTCCTATAGGCAAATCCCTCTGTGATACCTGCTACACAAAAGCAACAGGTGAAAGAGGTGGATCGGATCAGCAACTCAAATCTCTGGTGGAAAAGATTGTTAAAGAGAATCTGAAAGAGATGGGGTCCAGCCAACCCCAGGTTTCTCCTACAGAGCCTCCATGCCCGCCAGTGAGGGATACTCAGGCTCAGGACACTTGTGAGTCCTCTTTACCCAGTCATCTGTCTCTGCTGTCTCCTCGGATAGTGATTCTGAGGGAGAAGACCCTTATACTGGTTTTGGCTTTGACTTACTTCCTCCTCTGATTAAAGCCATAAAGGAAACTTTAAACTGGGAAGAGCCAGTGACGGCCCCTGCAAAACAGAGGAAATACTTCAAGCAGCTGAAGAAGGAACGTGTCAACTTCTCCTTTTTCGCTGAATTAGGTGAAGTTATCACGGATGAGTGGGGAAAGGTAGAGAAGAAGAACTCCCTTCTCTCTAAAATACAAAGGCTTTATCCCTTCAAGGAAGAGGAAGTTAAGCAATTGGAGTCTGCTCCTCTAGTGGATGCGGCTGTGATGAGGTTGGTCAGGCATGTGACTCTTCCTCTGGAAGACACGGTCTGATTCAGAGACGCCTTGGATAGACGGAGAGACTCTGATTTGAAGCGGGTCTATCTCACAGCAGGCATGGCATGTAAACCAGCCTTGGCTTTGGCCGCCATGTCTAGGGCTATGGAGATTTGGTCTGACAACGTAGATGAGTCGCTTAGAAGTGTCTCGGAGGAAGTGGCCAAGAGTTCACCCATCCAGGAATTGAGGTTAGCTTCTGCCATTCTGGGGGAGGCCTCAATTGACATTATCCGCTTGGTGGCTCGAGTTATATTGTCTGCAGTTACCGCCAAGCGTGCTCTTTGGCTTCGTCCTTGGCTGGCAGACCCAGCATCAAAATAGGTCTGGTGCCGTATTCCCTTCGATGGGTCCTCTCTTTTTGGCAATAAATTGGATAGTGCCATAACTCGTGCCACCGGAGGTAAGTCGGGGTTCCTTTCTCAGGACAGGCGATTACAAGGCCAAAGAAGATCGTTTCCAAGGAAACAGAACCAGGATCGTGCTAGGGAAGCACGTGGTTACAGGCCGGGCCGTGAGTTCTCCAGATCTTGGAAGGCTAGACAGTCATCTTTCAAGAAAACTGCTAAGAGTGGTATGACGGGTGAGAAGGAACCGACCAAGTTTTTTTGAGATGGGGCCCGCCCAGGCAGGCCAAGTGGGGGCTCGCCTTCTCCGCTTTCGGCATGTTTGGGCGGCCTCGATCCAGGACTTTTGGACCGTCGGAACGATTTCCTCGGGTCACACCTGGACTTTCAGCAGTGCTCCCAGGCTCAGGTGTATTCCCACATCTCTTCCAGCCACAGAAGAAAAAAGACAAATCCTTTCAGCTTACGTGAAATCTTTATTAGATCAAGGCGCGGCCATTCCTGTCCCAGACGACCAACATGGCATGGGGATGTATTCCCCTCTCTTCATGGTCCGGAAAAAGAATGGTGCATGGCGACCCGTCATAGATCTCACGCACCTGAACCGTTTCATCAAAAGAGAAAGGTTCAAAATGGAAACCCTGTCCACAATTCAACAGTCAGTCCAACCAGGAGACTGGCTCGTCTCTATAGACCTCAAGGACGCTTATTTTCACGTTCCAGTGGCAGTAGATTTTCAACGCTTTCTCTGTTTCTCCATAGGCCAACTACATTTACAATTCACATGCCTTCCCTTCGGTCTGTCCACCTCTCCACGAGTCTTCTCAAAAGTCTTGTTGGCTGTTGTGGCTCTACTGAGAACCAGAGGGATCCGTCTTCATCACTACCTGGACGATCTCCTCCTACTGGCTCAAGACAGAGACTGTCTCCTGAGACACAGAGATCAAGTCATCTCAACTCTCCGGGAATTTGGATGGCTCCTGAACCTGGAGAAGAGCCAGTTGGAGCCTTCTCAGTCTCTGGTGTTCCTCGGAGCCCTCTTCAATACAGCGAGAGGCACAATTTCCTTACCCGAGAAGAAAGTTACAATAGTTCGGGACAGGATTCGCTTGGCTCTCTCCTCTTCTCATCTCCGTGCCCTTCAGTGTCTAAGGATCATAGGCACCATGGTATCCACAATACCAATGGTAAAATGGGCTCAGTGGAGGATGCGTCCTTTCCAGAAGGGTTTTCTTCTTCAATGGTCGGGCGACAAAAATCAGTGCATTTACATCTCTCAGACCATGAGGGGTTCCCTCCTCTGGTGACTTCAAAGAAAAAATCTACGCAGGTGTCACTCCATCCTTCCCATCACTTGGATCACAGTGACGTCAGATGCCAGCGAGAGAGGTTGGGGTGCTCATTGCCCAACGGAAGTGGCTCAAGGCTCCTGGGATTTCCCAGCTCGGAGATTGGTGTCGAATATCCCAGAGTTACGTGCAGCCTTCCAGGCACTGTTGGCATTTCGTCACCTGATAACAGGGGCATCTGTATTACTCAGACTGGACAATACAACGGCAGTAGCCTACGTAAGGAAACAAGGGGGTACCAAAAGCCTGTCTCTGTTACAAGAGGTGGAACCAATAATGATCTGGGCACAGAAGAATCTGGTCAACTTAACGGCAACATATGTTCCGGGGATTCTCAATGTCCAAGCGGATTTTCTTTCACGAGTCCACTTGGACAACAACGAGTGGTCTCTCCACGAGGATGTGTTCAAATGGATCCTAACATTGGGGATCTCTTCGCCTCCCCGTGCAACAAGAAGTTAGCGAGGTACTACGCAAGGTTCCGGGATCCACAAGCCTACGGGATAGACGCACTGACAGAACGTTGGTGGTTTCACAGAGCATATGCCTTCCCTCCAACACCTATCATCTTCCAGTTCTTACAGAGGCTCAAGTGGGAGGAAGTGGAGATATTAGCCATAATTCCTTACTGGCCCAACAGGCCTTGGTTTCCTCTCCTGTCACTCCTCAGCTTCCGAGAACCAGTTCCTCTTCCGTCCAGATTGGATCTACTCTCCCAAGGCACGTTTCTTCACCCGTGCCCAGCTCACCTACAGTTGAGGGCTTGGTTCTTGAGAGGGGAAGGTTGGAAGCACTAGGTTGCCCCAAGGAGGTTATTCCTACACTTCTGAATGCAAGAAGACAAAGCACTAACCGAGTATATGAGCGAATTTGGACGAAATTCTTGACCCATATGTCATCTAGGGCTAAGTCATGTGGCACACCTGCTGTTCAGGACATCTTGAGTTTCCTCCAATCAGGCCTGGATTTGCCCTTATCCGTCAGTTCTCTGCGTGTACAGGTCTTAGCGATCTCAGCCTTTACTGAGGTGTCGTCGGCCAGACATGCCCTTATTCAACAATTTTTCAAAGGCGCAATTAGACTGAGGCCTCAGAGGAAACCCAGATTCCCCAAATGGGATCTTCCTCTAGTTCTTGAGTTCTTCTCACAACTCGATAAACCACTGTCTGTCAGAGAGCTTACTATCAAAACTGCCTTTTTGACTGCCATCACTTCGGCAAAAAGGGTGTCCGAAATCCAAGCTTTAGGATCAAAAGAACCTTTCTTAACTTTTTTTCCGGACAGAGTGGTTCTAATTCCGATGCTAGGGTCAAACCCTAAGGTCACCTCAATCTTTCATGAGAACCAAGAGATCTCACTTCCTACCTTTAGATCTGCCGGAAATCTGGAAATACATCCACTCGAAGTTGGTGTCTCCTTGAAACAATATCTAGAAGTAACGGCTCCCTTCCGTCAGTCGGATTATCTTTTTGTTTCGTTCTATGGGAAGAACAAGGGGCTCCGAGCCTCAGTCAGATCCTTTGCTGCATGGGTTGTACAGGCAATTCAATGGGCATATAGAGAGAAGGGCTTGGCTCCTCCTGAGGCGGTAACAGCGCACTCAACTAGAAGTCTTTCGACCTCGTGGGCAGCCTCACGTCATGTTGCACCTGAAGTGATTTGCAGGGCGGCTTCTTGGTCGTCGATCCATACCTTTATGTCCCTTTATTGTGTTGAGCCAGCTGCTCTATCTTCAGTTGATTTTGGTGTTAAAGTACTGTCGGTTGACGGTGTTAAATAAATCTTGTTTTTTTTTCAGCATTTTGCCCACCCGGGTGTGTACGGCGAGTTATTTCCCACACGTTGGCTGCCATGGAGTCTGTCAGGAAAACGGAAAATTCCTATCAAAATACTTACCGTAATTTTCCTTTCCTGATGGCTCCATGGCAGCAGGGGTTCCCTCCCAAATGGCTGGAGTAGGCTAGTTATCAAACACGGCTGCTGGTGAGGAGCAAAGATTTATGGGAGTAGTGTCCTATAGGGTAGTAGAGGCGGGACTAAACCCACACGTTGGCTGCCATGGAGTCCATCAGGAAAGGAAAATTACGATAAGTATTTTGATAGGAATTTTCCGTTTTTGAAGTGTTGAAAAAAGATTTGCAGAATGCTCCAGCATTAAATACAATAGAGGTTTGTTCCGAAGAATCTTTTGTTTTGAAAACTCACGTGTCTGAGAATGCCATCTCAGTAACATTGTCTCAGTTACAAGTTTTATCATTTTTGGAAAAAACTTTTGAGTCAGGTGTTAAGCAACTGTTAAGTGTTTACTATGCAATTAAAGATACAGAGAGCAAGTGAAATCAAACAAAATCATTGTACAGACACCTGACTGCTCCCTAAAAGGTATTTTTGAGAAAGATAGTTTTTGAGAATGTCGGAAAACATATCCTCTATGGTTCAGAGCTTTATTATCCAAACACATTCAGATAGATGTAAAAGGAAGACATCTTCAGGAATGTACACCAGCACATACAGCTGTATCTGAGAAGTCTTTGCCTCAGGTTTCCAGCATAAGAATAGAGAAAGACATTTAACCAGTATTTGTTACTGCAGAACAGTCTAACACTAGAATAAGAGCTTCAACACAGAATACAGTTAGCATTTTTCTAATCTTTTAGAGATGAGAACAAAGGCATAGTCCATTGTCAACTCTGAGGTGATACAAAACCTTTCTTTGTGAAAACAAGGATTTGTATCGTGACTAAAAGGAGGTGTTGCGTCCTGTCGTACCTAAACTTCACATTACATATGTTTTATAGTTTAGGCCATCTTAGACAGGATAAGGACAGTACATGGTCATACAGAAGTTCTCTTTGAAGGAAAATATAAGATAGTATTATTTCACATATACTATAACCAGATCCCGACCGGCTCATACAATTATACTGCGGCAGAATGGCTCTCCTGGGCAAAATCCCATATATATATGCGGCTTTGCCCAGAAGAGCCACCAGAGGGCACGCGAGCGCTGATGGAGGCACGCGCGCCGCTGCACAGCAGGGGACCCGATGCACGTGGCTGGTGGGTGCAAATGCTGCCAGCCACGCGTGATCACGTGCACCAGAGCCAGCACGGGGATTTGTGTGTGTGAACACACAAATCCCTGTGCTGTAAGAGGAGAGAAGACAGATCGTGTGTTCCTACAAAGTAGTGACAGCGGTCTGTCATCTCTCCTAGTTAGTCCCATCCCCCTAAAGTTAGAACACAGTGAGGGAACACACAGTTAACCCCTTGATCGCCCCCTAGTGTTAACCCCTTCCGTGCCAGTGACATTTCTACAGTAATCAGTGCATTTTTATAGCACTGATCGCTCTATAAATGTCAATGGTTCCAAAAATGTGTCAAAAGTCTCCGATCTGTCCGTCACAATGTCGCAATACTGCTAAAAATCGCAGATCACAGCCATTACTTGTTAAAAATTTTTTTTAAAATTTAAAAATAAAAACGCCATGAATCTTTCCCATAGTTTGTAGAAGCTATCATTTTTGTACAAACCAATCAATATACGCTTTTTTGCGTATTCTACATATATTCTACATATTTCTACATATTTTTTTTACGAAAAATATGTAGAAGAATACATATTGGCCTAAACTGATGAAGAGATTTGTTTTTTTTTTTAATTTGGGGGATATTTATATCAAAAAGTAAAAAAAAATTTTTTTTTTTTTCTTTGGTCAAAATTGTCACTCTTTTTTTATAGCGCAAAAAAACAAAAACCACAGAGGTGATCAAATACCAACAAAAGAAAGCTCCATTTGTTGGAAAAAAGGATGCAAAATGTGTTTGGGTACAGTGTCGCATGACCGCACAATTGTTAGTTAAAGCGATGCAGTGCAAAATTGTATAAAGTGCTCTGGTCAGGAAGGGGGTAAAATCTTCCGGGGCTGAAGTGGTTAACAAATTCACAAAGCTATTGTTGAAAAGAAAAAAAGAGGTACAAGAATTAATGTAAATATTTTATGCCTGAGTAATGATACTGCATCTCTTTTACAGAAATGGCATCTAAAATCAAATAAATATGGAGGATAACAAGTTCCTATAAAGAGCAAAGAGAATATCAGGAAATTCAAAGTTAAAGAAGAGATTCTCCTTTTGGGATGAATATTGAACAAAAGATTTATACTTCATATTTATGACTGTTTTATCTTATTCAACATGGTTTTTCTAACCTAACAGTACTTGAAGTTTACAAGATATATCATGAAGAAAAAAAATGAATCAGAAGAAACTTTATCTATCTTTTATAAATAAATTATTTAGGACTAAAACATTTGTTCACATATCCATTTTTTTGATTATCCAATTATTCTGATATTAATGTTCATATTAAGTTAGGATTATCATTATCATTATTGTTTTATTTATTTTTCCTTATTCATATATTGAATATTTTTAGTTTACAACTGCACAATCATTCTAGTTAACAGAACATCTTTTGTTCACAACTTAAGAAACATATTACTCTTAAAAGAACTGTGAAAAGTTATGACAAGTTTTAGAGTGTAAAGTATATTTCCAAAAAGCTAAAATATTATTTGAGCACAAATATCGAAATATATTATTGCATCCTTTACTTATTTTAATAATAATAATAATAATAATAATTGTTATTATTATTATTATTATTATTATTATTATTATTAATAATAATTATTAATATTAGTCATCATTATGTTATACATTTTTAAAATCTATACCATTATTTTAAGATTTTGAACAGCTAGATCTAAGAGGAGTTAAAGTAAAGAGAAAAGTGTTTTGATTTAGAGTTATTGCTAGCTGTTTCAGTTTTGAGGAATATTGTGTCCGATCATTTGATACAAGGATGTGATATGAATGATATTTGAATGTTTTAATAATAATTTAATATGATTAATCATAATTCAGGGGGGATTGTTAGAATATTATTTCAAATTCATAATTCAGTACTTATAGGTGTTACAGTCAAATGCAAAAGTTTAGGAACCCCTGACAATTTCCATGATTGTCATTTATAAATATTTGGGTGTTTGGATCAGCAATTTCATTTTGATCTATCAAATAACTGAAGCATACAGTAATATTTCAGTAGTGAAATGAGGTTTATTGGATTAACAGAAAATGCGCAATATGCATCAAAACGAAATTAGACAGGTGCATAAATTTGGGCACCCTTGTCATTTTGTTGATTTGAATACCTGTAACTACTTAGCAATCATTAATTGAAAGATACAATTGGTTTGGTGAGCTCATTAAGCCTTGAACTTCATAGACAGGTGCATCCAATTATGAGAAAAGGTATTTAAGGTGGCCAATTGCAAGTTGTTGTTCTTTTTGACTCTCCTCTGAAGAGTGGCAACATGGGGGCCTCAAAACAACTCTCAAATGACCTGAAAACAAAGATTGTTCTACGTTATGGTTTAGGAGAAGGCTACAAAAAGTTATCGCAGAGATATTAGCTGTCAGTGTCCACTGTGAGGAACATAGTGAGGAAATGGAAGACCACAGGCACAGTTCTTGTTAAGGCCAGAAGTGGCAGGCCACATAAAATATTGGAGAGGCAAAGGTGAAGGATGGTGAGAACAATCAAAAACAGCCCACGGACCACCTCCAAAGGCCTACAACATCAACTTGCTATTGATGGTGTCACTGTGCATCCTTCAACAATTCAGCACACTTTGCACAGGGAGAAGTTGTATGGTAGAGTGATGCGAAAGAAGCCTTTTCTGCACACATGCCACAAATGGAGTCGCTTGAGGTATGCAAACGCACATTTGGACAAGCCAACTTCATTTTGGAATAAGGTGCTGTGGACTGATGAAACAAAGATTGAGTTATTTGGTCATAACAAGGGGCGTTATGCATGGTGGCAAAAGAACACAGCATTCCAAGAAAAACACTTGCTACCCACAGTAAAATTTGGTGGAGTTTCCATCATGCTGTGGGGCTGTTTGGCCAGTGCCATTACTGGGAATCTGGTTAAAGTTGAGGGTCGCATGGATTCCACTCAATATCAGCACATTCTTGAGAATAATGTTGAGGAATCAGTCACAAAGTTGAAGTTACGCCGGGGCTGGATATTTCAACAAGACAATGACCCAAAACACTGCTCAAAATCTACTCGGGCATTTATGCAGAGGAACAAGTACAATGTTCTATAATGGCCATCCCAGTTCCCAGACCTGAATATCATTGAACATCTGTGGGGTGATTTGAAGCGGGCTGCCCATGCTAGGCGACCATCAAACCTAACTGAACTGGAGATGTTTTGTAAGGACGAATGGTCCAAAATACATTCATCCAGAATCCAGACACTTATTACAGGCTTTAGGAAGCGTCTAGAGGCTGTTATTTCTGCTAAAGGGGGCTCTACTAAATATTGATGTGATCTTTCTGTTGGGGTGCCCAAATTTATGCACCTGTCTAATTTCGTTTTGATGCATATTGCACATTTTCTGTTAATCCAATAAACCTCATTTCACTACTGAAATATTACTGTGTCCTTCAGTTATTTAATAGATCAAAATGAAATTGCTGATCCAAACACCCAAATATTTATAAATGACAATCATGGAAATTGTTAGGGGTTCCTAAACTTTTGCATACGACTGTATATTATATTCATGACAAGCTTGCAAAACATATTTGGTTTTATGATTAGTCATAATAAATATAGTATGTGTGAATGATCTTGATCATATGTTCAGTAAAATAGATCCTCGTCTAATGCTGAGTATTGCTAGAAGTATCTTGTGTATGTAGTTAGTTTTTTGAATGACATATAAGGTATCTGGTATAGAATGTCAAGGGAGGTCCAGAATAGACCAGTATTTATTTAGTTAGAGGTTAGTTTAGTGTAGTCTCAGTCATATTAATAAGTATTAGTATATAGTTACTTAATGTAGTTAAAGTTGGTAATATGTGTTCATATTAGTAGATGTTTGGTTATATGATATTACATGATCAGCACATTACTAGAAGTGTTACATGTGGGATTGTCAATCAAACTCCATTTATGATTCTCTGAGTTAGTATCTCATTTTGTATAGCATATTGCTGAAGTTAGCAGAAATTAATGTGTGCCATACAAGATTCTAAGTTTTTGTGAGGTTATGACGTTCACATGAAACGTATAAAGCCAACGCTTTGATATTGAAGGTCAGACAGACATACACACACCCACTAGGAGAGATGACACTGACATATTCACATGAAGACCCACTTACAAGTTGAAACAGCTGATTTCTCTCAGAAGTCTAAGAACGTCATTTCCTGCTTCTTTTTGGTTACACAAGACAGCATGGAGACAGGAGGCAGCAGCCATGAAGCACACATGCTTTCCTAAGCTTATTACAGCTTTATGACTATTTATTCTATTTTATATATTTTTACCTACACTGAACTATAATGCCCCATACACATGGTCGGATTTTCCGATGAAAAATGTCCGATCGGAGCGCGTTGACGGAAATTCCGACCGTGTGTGGGCTCCATCGGACATTTTCCATCGGATTTTCCGACACACAAAGTTGGAGAGCAGGAGATAAAATTTTCTGACAACAAAGTCCAATCGCGTCAATTCCGACCGTGTGTGGCCTGTTCCGACGCACAAAGTGCCACGCATGCTCAGAAGAAATTCCGACACGGAACAGCTCGGTCTGGTAAAATTAGCGTTCGCAATGGATACAGCACTTTCGTCACGCTGCAATGTTAAAAATGGTTTAATACAGCGCACTCTCTTCTTTATAATGTGACAAGAATTAAAGCGGAGTTCCACCCAAATTTTGAACAATATCTGTATGTATTCTCTTCCTTGCCTAGATGCTGACATGCCGTTTAAAAAAATTTGAATCGCTGTAATTACCTTTTATTTTTCTATTGTTCTTTGCACTTCCTGGTTCTCCTCCCGTGGGAGTAGGCGTGTTTCTAGCCTCTCCCAGACTCCTGGGAGCTAGTCTCAGGCTTCCCAGGATGCCACTGAGCATGTGCGGGAACGAGCGGTGAATGCTGGGAGCACAGCATTCACCACATCCAGGAAATAAATGCTTGTGGGCTTCAAATACCCACAATGAAGATGGAAACCACCTGCAGTGAATAATATAAGTTATTCTTTCCGACGGAATCTGACACAGGCGGACATATTACACACAATATGTGAGTATGTAATGCTGAGAAGAAAAGTTTGTAAATGAACTAAAAAAAAAAAAAAAACGATAGATAGGTGGACCCCCGCTTTAAGTAGTTTTGCTGCTCATATTCACACACACTTCTCACAAACTTATTTCTTTATATTTATCGGGATTCCCTCAATATATTTTGATTTGTCACATCTGACAACATTATTTTGTGTTTTTTTTTTTTGTTTTAAAGTCCGATTATTTTTTTTTTGGTTTGTCTTTTTTTCATGGCTTATTTTTGGTTTTTGGGATTTTTATTTGTACTCCTGAAAATTTTTGTGTGTGTTTTTTGTGTCAAGTTACCACAACACCATTGATATGTTGTTCTATTTAATCTGTCGAAGATTGTTTGGTGGTATCGTCCCTTGTTAATTTCACATTTTATGTTAGAAATGTACCTGAATTGTCACCAACAAACTGTCCTTTTTGGATGAAAACACACATAGGAGAGTATAATTTTCCAAAAAAATTACTTTTATTAAAGGCTCACAACTAAACAAAGAGGGAGGCAACGGTGGAGAAACTGCAGAAATGGGTGAAGCCTTGGACCCCCAGGGAACACATCAACTATTTTCTAGCAAAATTGGTGGCCTGAAGAGTCCTTATCTAAGGGAGGGCAGTCTGGTCCAGAAGTCCCTGAAATCCGGAAAGCAGCAGATGACATCTGTGTCCCCAGGCTGTGGTCATACGAGAGACTGCAGCTTTTGTCAGACCAGACTGAACCCAGGGCCATCACTCTCTGGTCTTCCTTCCACGCTTCCTTCCACGCGATGGCTCTGGTGGTGGAGTTGTGGCAGCAGGAGGAGGAGGAAGATGGTCCAACTCAATCACGTCGGTCTTGGGTGTTAGTTCCCCACTCACCCCCTTACTTAGGACTTTATAAAGAAGGTCCTCACACAGCTTGCGTTGACCCTCCTGCATGCCCTGCAGTTTGGTGGCAGCCATGCAGACTGTTGCAAATTGAATGTTAACAAATATAACAGACTATCCTTCTGAGCCCAGCAGTTTTTTTTCTTGTCCCAATTTTGGGTGCCCACTACTGTCTATTGATATGTAAAACACTTTTTTCAATCAGCAATTAGTGATCAATAATAACATCTAGTAAAGATCATTTCTTTATTGACCAGAAATCTGTAGAAGAATGCTATACCTGACTCCAGCTGGGCTCCTCCACTTCTTCCTGGATGGAAAGCCCAGGTTGGATATCGGAAGCCTCAGCTGGGATGGAAGGAAGAGTGGAAGGAAGAGTGGAGAGGGATTCCCTGACTTCAGTGTGGTCTGACAGAAATCGCAGTCTCTCATAGTACCACAACCTGGGGACATAAATGTCATCTGCTGCAGCTCCGGATCTCTGGGAATCTGTGACCTTCTTGCGCTCCCTTAGATAAGTGCTCCTCAGGCCACCAATTTTGGCTTTTAAATAGGGGATGGTTGCTGTGGGGACCACCGGCTTCACCAACTCCAGCAGTGTCTCCAGCGCTGCCTGCCTCTTTTGTTTATTGTTGTAATGGGGGTGTCTTACCTGCCACAGACAGGGCAGCTCCCTGTACTTGTCTATGAACAGGGGGAGGAAATTGTGGTCATTGAAGCCATCCATTTTCTCTGCAAGACACAACACAAGACAAACCCTAAGGTCAGGCCAAACTCTCCTAATCTTGTTACAATATAGGCTTCTATTTCGAAGCAGTATAGGCCCAAATTTAGATCTTACCTTCATTATCACGATCGGCGCTTTCGATGCTCCTTCCTCCGCTCACAGATCGTATGTAATACGCACGCGTGTTACGCTTTATACACACTGCGCATGCGTGTAACTCCGCCCGCCCCTGACGTTCTTTCTAGTCTATTCCCCACCCCTTTTCGTTCGGCGCAGTGGGGGAAGAGCACATGGCGGATACACAGCAGGTGTGTGCTAATTATAGCAACGAGGAGGAGGAGGAGGAAAGCCGGAGCCTGAAACGTCCCGATCCAGAAGGAGATTTAAGGCCTCAAATATGTCCTTTGGGGAGATGTTGGAGATGGTTGACATCCTGAAGAGGGCCGACTATGAGGGGAAGTATGGACCTTACCCCAACCCCAATGGTCGAAAGGCCAAGATCATGGCGAAAGTGGTCAGGAGTCTGCACCGGCATTTCGGGGTACGACGATCGAAAGATCAGCTCAGGAAACGGTGGTCGGACCTGAAATTATGAGATCCGGAGAGTTCTGCAAAAAAGTAAGTAGTTGTCCTGTGTTCCTATTCTTTATGTTTATTACGTTCGTGCTGCTCCATGTGCTTTTCTTACAAGTCTACATTTTTACATGGCAAACTTCATGTTCATGGGTACATTATTCGTTCGTATCAAACATTTTTCTTTTGGCCTATAAAACACCATTGTTTAGGCCATATGCATTTGGCCACAATTTTTACGCCCTACTTGTCATAAACTATTTTGGTTGTGTAGATGGCTTTGTTACTAGAATTAAATGCAAAATAGATTCTGTGTAAGGAGAGGACACTCAGCAGCTGTTTTCACATCTGGACACTGGAGCACTAGTGTGGGACACAAGAACACCATTTTTATTAGGGGGCCACACAGGTGCTCCAGTGTATACTAGAGGGGGGTCTCCATCTGTGAAGCTTGTACCAAACAGGTAAAGTATTGAAGCTTGACAAAGGACACTGAAAATGCCACATTTTGGATCTCTGCCAAAATAGACAATTGTACCCCACTTCCAAGCAATAGTTCTGCCATCAAATCACTGTGTGCTAAGTAGGGTTGTCCCGATACCGATACTAGTATCGGTATCGGCACTGATACCAAGCATTTGCCCAAGTACTTGTACTCGGGCAAATGCTCCCGATGCTTTCGCCGATACTATGACAGTCAGCGGTGATCAGCGCGTGGGGGAGTTACAAGCTTCTCCCCCCGCGGCTTTAGTGACATACAGCGGTGATCGGTGCTTGTAACTCCCCCACACGTGATCACCGCTGACTGTCACCTCATCCTCCTCCATGCCCCCTCCATTCCTCTGTCCCCCTATGCTGTTCCCCTCTGTTTCTCTGTCCCCCTCCATTCCGGCGTTTCGCTGTCACCCTCCGTTGTTCTGTCCTCCTCCGCTGTCCTCCTCCGTTGTTCTGTCCCCCTCCGTTACACTGTCCTCCTCCTCTATCCCCCTCTGTTGTTCTGTCCTCCTCCGCTGTCCTCCTCCGTTGTTCTGTCCCCCTCCGTTACACTGTCCTCCTCCGCTGTCCCCCTCTCCGCTGTGTGAATGGACAGAGTCAGCTGACTCTGTCTATTCACATAACTGAAACATTGTAATCTCCTGTGATTACGATGTGTCAGTTTATGAATGGAGAGAAGCCGCTGTCTTCTCTCCATTCATTCTCAGTGCAGCTGAGGCTGCAGAGAAAGGGACTGGGGAATCTTTATCCTCGGTCTCTTTCTCTGTCTCAAAGGGGAGATATCAGAGGTCTGTTAAGACCCCTGATATCTCACCTAAGCCCCCCAACAGGGCTGATCCAAAAAAAACAAAAAACACACATATTGCAATAAAGAATAAAAAAAAAGATTGTAAAAAAAAATGAATGTAAATAAAAAAAAAACACACAGAAACCGTTCACCCCCCCCCCCACAAAAAAAAAAAAAAAAACACTGTCACGTGACATTAAAAAAAAGTATCGGTAATCGGTATCGGCGAGTACTTGAAAAAAAGTATCGGTACTTGTACTCGGTCCTAAAAAAGTGGTATCGGGACAACCCTAGTGCTAAGTATAGCATTTTTTTTTTGACATAGGGGAGAAAAGACTCGGAGGAAACCCCTCATCCGAGGAGAACACAGACCCCCCACCTCTGGAAGAAGGTGAAATCCCACCATCCCAAGAAGTGCAGGAGGAGGAAGAAGACGTGGTGGAAATTGTCACCACAACAGGTGAGTGTCTGCGACCACAGACTCAGGTAAGAGATGGAGGACGGCATATTTTTGATACCTTTTTTTTTGGGTTTCTCTCTTTTTAGGTGATCGTGATGTTGTGGCTCCAGATCCTTTCACATCAGAAAGTGCCCAGATCCTGATCGGGGAGATCATGGGGTGTAATTTAGAATTGGAAAACCTCAATAAAAACATCAATGATGTTATTCAAAAAAATAAAAACATCATTGATGTTTTGGGGCGAATTTAAAACCCCTCACAATCCCTTTGTTTTTTTGTGTGCTCCAATGTTCACAATGTTTGAAAGATTTTTCGAAAAGCCTAATTTGGAAGATGCACACAGTGTGCCAACATGTGCTATCTGCCATCACGGGAGATCAATGGACGCGTTTTGGGGGTGCAACCCCTTCCTCAATAATAAAGTAGCTGTGAGGAAGGGGTTGCTCCCCCAAAACACGTCCCTTGATCCCCCATGATGGCAGCTAGCACATGTTGACATTGTGAAATTTGTGTGCATCTTCCAAATTTGGCTTTTCCTGGGGTGACTTCACCCCATCAGAACGCAATATCAAACACAGTTCCTAAATACTCATGTCTGATATTGCCTTCAAGTTCTACCAAATGTGAACTTTGTAAGTTCAAGATTTGTGGCTTTCTTGTTGGTTTTACACATGCCTGTTTTAATTTAAATGGACATTTATCTGTTTGATAATGCTACCCCAAAAATTGTTATACCACAAACATGTTGTTTTGTTAGAAAAAACTTTTCTAAATGCACATGTGATTGTGCATGTATTAAAGAGATTGTTAAGCCAGAATGTGTGGATTATTGTGTCAACGCTAAAACACTTTGTTTGTTGGTGATGTCATTGCTGTTTTCTGTGAAAATGGGTGTTATTTCCTAAGGGCAAATCCTCTTTGCACTACAAGTGCAGTTTCAGTGCACTTGTAGTGCAAATTGTCTTTGCCTTTAGTAAATAACACCCAACAGTGCTTTGTATAAGGTTACACAATCACACCATTTTCGGGACTCAACACATTTCTGTCAGGGTCAGCTAAAACAAACACAAGCAGTAAATGTCCACAAAAATTTTCTTTTTTTTGCTTTTTTATTTGATAAAGGCTTCACAAATTTGCTGGCATATTGATGGCCCCCCTACCCGCAAAGAACTCCAGGTATCGTAACCGTGCATCACGGGCACTCAGGGAGGGCAAGCCAGGACGGCCACTTTCAAGCACCGTCAGTGTTGTTTCAGGTATCACTCCGACCTCAGGCCCAACTGAGCCAGCATAGTTGGCGGAATGTTTGCGTAAAAAGTTATGGAGAATACAGCACGCCAGGAATATATGATTTAGTTTATACTCCGCCATATGGATGGGTGTCAGAAATAGGCGGAACCGGCTGGCCAGGATTCCAAATGTGTTCTCCACCACTCTTTGGGCTCTGGCCAGCCGGTAATTAAAAACCCTCTGTTCTGGGGTGAGGGTCCTCATAGGGAATGGCCTCATAAGATGGTCCCCCAGCGCAAACGCTTCATCAGCAACGAACACGAATGGGAGTCCTTCCACATTGTCCTCTGGAGGTGGCAAGTCCAAGCTGCCATTCTGGAGACGCCTGTAGAACTCCGTCTGGGCGATGACTCCACCATCGGACATCCGGCCATTCTTCCCCACGTCCACATACAAGAAGTCCTAATTAGCCGTCACCACCGCCAACATCACAATACTATTGAACCCCTTATAGTTGAAATAGTATGACCCCGAGTTGGGTGGTGGGACGATGTGGACGTGTTTCCCATCAATTGCCCCTCCGCAGTTAGGAAAGTCCCACCGCTCGGCAAAGTGGGAGGCCACAGTCTGCCATTCCTGTGACGTGGAAGGAAACTGTTGAGGAAAACAAAAATAAATGAATATTTTTGCACATAAACATGGCAAGCAGATTAGACACAAACATTCTTGGCCAACCTCCAGATAGCATTTATTAAGGGGAATTTATCAACACCAAAGTATAAGGTACACCTATCATGTTCCTCCTCCCCCCCCTCTCATGGGCCATTTCTAACATTATGAGGGGTGGGGAAATCTTGGACAAGTAACCCTCTCCACTTCATTGAGAGATGAATGCCTAAATACAGGGTATTACTTGGAACAGCCCCTCCTTAGTTACACTATTGGCAGCCCACTGGACAGGTAAGAAGTGTAATAATACAAAGATATAAATACACACTTGTACACATTTGAGGACATTTGGACATTCTGCTATTACCTATCAAGATAATAATAGGATCTAAAAAGTTTAAACAGTACCATTTGAAAGTATACAGGCAGGCCCTTGCACTACATGCTTTGGGGAATTCATCCATAAATCTGACCACAAAAGAGATGGGTATAGTGTGTATGGGTTTGTCAAAGTCAGCAGATAGATGATTGAGGATAGAATCAGGATGGGATCAGCTGACTTAGCAGTTGGGGGAGGGAGGGTTACTAAAAATGATTTGGGGACAGCACAAAAAAAGGCCTCTGGCACTCTGCCTGAGTTTAAAGCTAAAATAACATTGCAAAAAATTTTAGGGGGTATTTAGGGTAAAGCACTACTATGGAGCTGATAAAATACATTGTTAAGTGGCTACATGAGGTGAATATAGGGCCCGTAGACCATGCTGGGGAGGTTAGTGAAGGACAATCTGTATGAAGGACCTCAAAAATTAATTACATAAAAATCCAGCATGAATGAGGACAAAGGGGACATTCACAGCATATTCCAATCATGGTAATTAGGGAATGAGGAAAGAAATACAAAATATTAGCAAACATTAAATACAATAAAATGTGATATTAAAGGATAAAAATCTTACCTTCATATACTCCTTCTGCAGGACCTGTATGATGGCAGAACAGGTCTCTGGGATAATGATACCCAGAGCCTGGGGGGAGATGCCTGTTGAGAACTTCAAGTCCTGCAGGCTTCTCCCTGTCGCCAAGTACCGCAGGGTAGCGACCAGCCTCTGCTCCGGAGTGATGGCTTGCCTCATGCAGGTATCCTGCCTGCTGATATAGGGGGTCAGCGAAGCCAACAAACGGTGAAATACGGGGCCCGTCATCCTGAGAAAGTTCCTGAAATCATCAGGATTATTCTCACGGATCTCACGGCGCAAAGGCATATGAGAGAACTGGTCACGCTGAAGCAACCAATTCTTGGTCCATGAACTCCTCCCCACCCTGTTCATGGACTGGACTTGTGTCAAGGTCAGGACCCCAACACCAAGCCCCCGTACAGCACGAACTCTACGAGGAGTACGCATACGCAACATGGCTAGAAAACGGTCGGCTGCTCAGAATGAAGTAACAGAACGCACTGAAGAACAGCAAGGCCTGTGAAGAGCGACCTGAAAAACAGTATTGAACGCACAAGAACACACTGACAAGTCAATGGTACTTGCTTGCACGCACTGAAGAGCAGATACAAACCCACAAGCACAAACTGAAAACGATCTGAAAACCACGAGTCTGAAAAAGCGCGAATCGTCTCTCACCAAACTTTTACTAACACGAGATTAGCAAAAGGAGCCCAAAGGGTGCCGTGCTTGGTTTTTGAGATACAAAAATATTAGATATTATTGTTATTCTTCAGTAGCGCACCCCGCAACCATGCAATCAGTACATAGCGCACCCCTGCACTCAGTACGTAGTGCACCCCTGAACTCAGTACGTAGTGCACCCCGCAATCCCTGCACTCAGTACGTAGCACACTCGGCAATCCTGCACTCAGTACGTAGCACACGCCGAAACCCTGCACAGTACGTAGTGCACCCCGCAACCCTGCACTCAGTATGTTGCGCAATCCTGCACTTAGTACATAATGTACCCGGCAACCCTGCAGTCAGTACGTAGCACAACTGTGCACTCAGTACATAGCACACCCTGCACTCAGTACGTAGCACAACCTTGCACTCAGTATGCAGCGCACCCCGCAACCCTGCGCTCAGTACATAGCACAACCCTGCCCTCAGTACGTAGCGCACCACGCAACCCCTGTACTCAGTACGTAGCGCACCTTGCAACCCCGCACTCAGTACGCAGCGCAACCCTGCACTCAGTACATAGCGCACCCCTCAACCCTGCACTCAGTACATTAGCGCAACCCTGCACTTAGTACATAGAGCACCCGGCAGCCCTGCACTCAGTACGTAGCGCAACCATGCACTCAGTACGTAGCACACCCCAAAACCCTGCACTCAGTATGTAGCGCAACCCTGCATTCAGTACGTAGCACACCCCACGACCCTGCACTTACTACATAGTGCAACCCTGCACTCAGCACATAGCACACCCCGCAACCCTGCACTCAGTACGTAGCGCAACCCTGCACTCAGTATGTAGCACACTCTGAAACCCTGCACTCAGTACGTAGCGCAACCCTGCACTCAGTATGTAGCGCACCCCGTAACCCTGCACTCAGTACATAGCGCACCCCGAAACCCTGCACTCAGTATGTAGCGCAACCCTGCATTCAGTACGTAGCACACCCCACGACCCTGCACTTACTACGTAGTGCAACCCTGCACTCAGTACATAGCACACCCCGCAACCCTGCACTCAGTATGTAGCGCAACCCTGCACTCAGTATGTAGCACACCCGAAACCCTGCACTCAGTACGTATCGCACCTCAAAACCCTGTACTCAGTACATAGCGCAACCCTGCACTCAGTACATAGTGCACCCCACAACCCTGCACTCAGTACGTAGCGCACCCTGAAACCCTGCACTTAGTACGAAGTGCATTCCGCAACCCTGCACTCATTACATAGCGCATCCCACAACCCCTGCGCACAGAACGTAGCACGCTCCACAACCCCTGCACTCAATACTTTGTGCCCCATGCAACCCTGCACTCAGTATGTAGTGCACCCCGCAACCCTGCACTCAGTGCGTAGCACACCCCGCAACCCTGCACTCAGTACGTAATGCACCCCACAACCCTGCACTCAGTTTTTAGTGCACCCCACAACCCTGCACTCAGTACGTAGCACACCTGCAATCCTGCACTCAGTACGTATCGCAACCCTGCACTCAGTATGTAGCGCACCCCGCAACCCTGCACTCAGTACATAGTGCACCCCGAAACCCTGCACTCAGTACGTAGTGCAACCCTGCACTCAGTATGTAGCGCACCCCATAACCCTGCACTCAGTACGTAGCACAACCCTGCACTCAGTATGTAGCGCATCCCGCAACCCTGCACTCAGTACATAGTGCACCCCGCAACCCCTGTACTCAGTATGTAGTGCACCTTGCAACCCTGCACTCAGTACGCAGCGCAACCCTGCACTCAGTATGTAGTGCACCCCTCAACCCTGCACTCAGTACATTAGCGCAACCCTGCACTTAGTACATAGAGCACCCGGCAACCCTGCACTCAGTACGTAGCGCAACCATGCACTCAGTACGTAGCGCACCCCGAAACCCTGAACGGACGGACTTGCCTACACACGACCGGACTTTCCGGCAGGCTAAGTCCACCCGTCTTTCCGATGGACTTTCGCCGGAGTTACGGTGGACTTTCAGAATGAACGGACTTGCCCACACATGGACAAGTCCGTTCATTTTGAACGTGACTCGGGTATGACGGGACTAGAAAAGGAACTCAATCTTGCCGCTTTTATCGGCGAGCTTGACACCTTGCGAACCCTGTCGCGGGGCATACCAGGCCCTTAATTCTGGTATGGATTATAAAAGGAACCCCCTACGCCGAAAAAACGGCGTGGGGTCCCCCCTAGAATCCATACCAGACCCCGATCTGAGCACGCAGCCCGGTCGGTCAGGAAAGGGGGTGGGGACGAGCGAGCACCCCCCCCTCGTGAACCGTACAAGGCCGCATGCCCTCAACATCGAGGGTGGGTGCTTTGGGGGAGGGGGGCACCCTGCGGGCCCCCCCACCCCAAAGCACCTTGTCCCCATGTTGATGATGACAATGGCCTCTTCCCGACAACCATGGCCATTGGTTGTCGGGGTCTGCGGGTGGGGGGCTTATCGGAATCCGGGGGCCCCTATAATAAGAGGGCCCCCAGATCCCAGCCCCCCACCCTATGTGAATGAGTATGGGGTACCCCTACCCATTTACCTAGGGAAAAAGTGTCAATAATAAAACACACTACACAGGTTTTAAAAATAATTTATTGGACAGCTCCGGGGGGTCTTCCTCCGGCTTCGGGGGTCTTCTTCCGGCTTCTGGGGATCCCTCCGGTTCCTCTTCTCCTGGCGTCCGGTTGGTTCTTCTCCACTCTCTCTGGCCTCTTCTCCCGGTATTCCAGTTCTTCTGCCGGCTCCTCCGCTGTCTTCATGCCGCTCTTTTGCCAGCGGAGGCCCGGACTTCTGGCTTCTTGTCTTCTTGGCTTCTTCCCTCTTCTCTTCTCCAGATGTTGACACGACGGTCTCTCCGGCTGGACTGCTCTCTGAGCGCTCCGCTGTGACTTATATAGGCGGAGACCCCGCCCCCTTATGCCGTCACGGTCCCTGGGCATGCTGGGACTGTGACGTTTTAGGGGCGTGGTCACCAGGTGATGTTGACCACGCCCCCTAAAACTTCACAGTCCCAGCATGTCCATGGACTGTGACAGCATAAGGGGGCGGGGTCTCCGCCTATATAAGTCACAGCAGAGCGCTCAGAGAGCAGTCCAGCCGGAGAGACCGTCGTGTCAACATCTGGAGAAGAGAAGAGGGAAGAAGACAAGAAGCCAGAAGTCCGGGCCTCCGCTGGCAAAAGAGCGGTATGAAGACAGCGGAGGAACCGGCAGAAGAACTGGAACACTGGGAAAAGAAGCCAGAGAGAGCGGAGAAGAACCAACTGAACGCCGGGAGAAGAGGAACCAGAGGGACCCCCGAAGCCGGAAGAAGACCCCCGAAGCCAGAGGAAGACCCCCCAGAGCTGTCTAATAAATTATTTTAACCACTTCAGCCCCGGAAGGTTTTACCCCCTTCCTGACCAGAGCACTTTTTACAATTCGGCACTGCGTCGCTTTAACTGCTAATTGCGCGGTCATGCAATGCTGTACCCAAACGAAATTTGCGTCCTTTTCTTCCCACAAATAGAGCTTTCTTTTGATAGTATTTGATCACCTCTGCCGTTTTTATTTTTTGCGCTATACACGGAAAAAGACCGAAAATTTTGAAAAAAAATGATATTTTCTACTTTTTGTTCTAAAAAAAATCCAATAAACTCAATTTTAGTCATACATTTAGGCCAAAATGTATTCGGCCACATGTCTTTGGTAAAAAAAATGTCAATAAGTGTATATTTATTGGTTTGCGCAAAAGTTATAGCGTCTACAAACTAGGGTACATTTTCTGGAATTTACACAGCCTTTAATTTATGACTGCCTATGTCGTTTCTTGAGGTGCTAAAATGGCAGGGCAGTACAAAACCCCCACAAATGACCCCATTTTGGAAAGTAGACACCCCAAGGAATTTGCTGAGAGGCATGTTGAGCCCATTGAATATTCATTTTTTTTGTCCCAAGTGATTGAACAATGACAAAAAAAAAAAAAAAATTACAAAAAGTTGTCACTAAATGATATATTGCTCACACAGGCCATGGGCATATGTGGAATTGCACCCCAAAATACATTTAGCTGCTTCTCCTGAGTATAGGGATACCACATGTGTGAGACTTTTTGGGAGCCTAGCCGCGTACGGGGCCCCGAAAACCAATCACTGCCTTCAGGATTTCTAAGGGCGTACATTTTTGATTTTACTCCTCACTACCTATCACAGTTTTGAAGGCCATAAAATGCCCAGATGACATAAAACCCCCCCAAATGACCCCATTTTGGAAAGTAGACACCCCAAGCTATTTGCTTTGAGGCATGTTGAGTCCATGGAATGTTTTATATTTTGACACAAGTTGCGGGAAAGTGACAAATTTTTTTTTTTTTTTTTGCACAAAGTTGTCACTAAATGATATATTGCTCACACAGGCCATGGACATATGTGGAATTGCACCCCAAAATACATTTAGCTGCTTCTCCTGAGTATGGGGATACCACATGTGTGGGACTTTTTGGGAGCCTAGCCGCGTACGGGACCCCGAAAACCAATCACTGCCTTCAGGATTTCTAAGGGCGTACATTTTTGATTTTACTCCTCACTGCCTATCACAGTTTCGGAGGCCATGGAATGCCCAGGTGGCACAAACCCCCCCCCCAAATGACCCCATTTTGGAAAGTAGACACCCCAAGCTATTTGCTGAGAGGCATGGTGAGTATTTTGCAGCTCTCATTTGTTTTTGAAAATAAAGAAAGACGAGAAAAAAAATTTTTTTTTTTCTTTTTTCAATTTTCAAAACTTTGTGACAAAAAGTGAGGTCTGCAAAATACTCACTATACCTCTCAGCAAATAGCTTTGGGTGTCTACTTTCCAAAATGGGGTCATTTGGGGGGGTTTTTTGCCACCTGGGCATTCCATGGCCTCCGAAACTGTGATAGGCAGTGAAGAGTGAAATCAAAAATTTACGGCCTTAGAAAGCCTGAAGGCGGTGCTTGGTTTTCGGGGTCCCGTACGCGGCTAGGCTCCCAAAAAGTCCCACACATGTGGTATCCCCGTACTCAGGAGAAGCAACAGAATGTATTTTGGGGTGTAATTTCACATATTCCCATGGCATGTTTGAGCAATATATCATTTAGTGACAACTTTGTGCAAAAAAAAATAAAAAAAATAAAAAATTGTCTCTTTCCCGCAACTTGTGTCACAATATAAATTATTCCATGGACTCAACATGACTCTCAGCAAATAGCTTGGGGTGTCTACTTTCCAAAATGGGGTCATTTGGGGGGGTTTTGAACTGTCCTGGCATTTTATGCACAACATCTAGAAGCTTATGTCACACATCACCCACACTTCTAACCACTTGAAGACAAAGCCCTTTCTGACACTTATTGTTTACATAAAAAAATAATTTTTTTTGCAAGAAAATTACTTTGAACCCCCAGACATTATATATTTTTTTTAAAGCAAATGCCCTACAGATTAAAATGGTGGGTGTTTCATTTTTTTTTTTCACACAGTATTTGCGCAGCGATTTTTCAAACGCATTTTTTGGGGAAAAAACACACTTTTTTACATTTTAATGCACTAAAACACACTATATTGCCCAAATGTTTGATGAAATAAAAAAGATGATCTTAGGCCGAGTACATGGATACCAAACATGACATGCTTTAAAATTGCGCACAAACGTGCAGTGGCGACAAACTAAATACATTTTTAAAAGCCTTTAAAAGCCTTTACAGGTTACCACTTTAGATTTACAGAGGAGGTCTACTGCTAAACTTACTGCCCTCGATCTGACCTTCGCGGCGATACCTCACATGCATGGTGCAATTGCTGTTTACATTTGACGCCAGACCGACGCTTGTGTTCGCCTTAGCGCGAGAGCAGGGGGGACAGGGGTGCTTTTTTTTTTTTTTTTTTTTTCTTTATTATTATTATTTTTTTATCTTATTTTTAAACTGTTCCTTTCATTTTTTTTTTTTTTTAATCATTTTTATTGTTATCTCAGGGAATGTAAATATCCCCTATCATAGCAATAGGTAGTGACAGGTACTCTTTTTTGCAAAAATTGGGGTCTATTAGACCCTAGATTTCTCCTCTGCCCTCAAAGCATCTGACCACACCAAGATCGGTGTGATAAAATGCTTTCCCAATTTCCCAATGGCGCTGTTTACATCCGGCGAAATCTAAGTCATAAAATGCTCGTAGCTTCCGGTTTCTTAGGCCATAGAGATGTTTGGAGCCACTCTGGTCTCTGATCAGCTCTATGGTCAGCTGGCTGAATCACCGGCTGCATTTTCAGGTTCCCTGTTGAGACAGGAGAGCCAGAGAAAAACACGGAAGACGTTGGGGGGGGAGGGGCATTCCCTCCCACTGCTTGTAAAAGCAGTCTAGAGGCTAATTAGCCGCTAGGATTGCTTTTACATGAAAGCTGACCGCTGGCTGAAAAGAATGATACCAAGATGATACCTAAACCTGCAGGCATCATTCTGGTATAACCACTCAAAGTCGTGAATGGCGTACCTGAAGACAAAAAAATGGTTAACAATAAAGCACAGTAAACGGTAAGGTATAAAAAATTGCATACCTGAAAAGCAAACATGATAAAACATAATAACAATAAAACATTGCAGAATAGAATACAGTAAAAAAGAACAGAACAATAGAGAGAGAATAGAGAGAGAAAGAACAATAAAACGACAACTATTTTTTTTTTATTTTATATTTTTGTATGTGTTTTTTTTTTTTTTTTTTTTTACACTTTTTTTTGTAACTAACTTTTATAACTGTAACCGGTTCCAGGTTCGGGTCTCTCAAAATGCGATGGCATCTTGGGAGACCCTGTGAAAGTGTGTCCTAGTCTGTGCAATGCTGTACCCTACGCTAATACTCAACTAGTGCATGGTAGCGTTCAAAATATTCACCAATGCAAAGACCAGGATTGTCAGGACAGGAGGGACAATAATAGCGGGTGTCACGCCTATATCCGCGCTTGCTGCAGACACAACATCTTTTTTGGGGGGGTTCGTTGGGTAGGGGTACTCGGGAGGACATAAAGAAAATGCCTCTCATGCAGCCGACTGCATTTGGTTGGGGATGTGAATGGGGGAAGTACGGGCGCTGCAGAAGCGGTGGGTTCCCAATTAGGATTGGCGAATGCAGAAGGAAGGGCACTATGGGCACGACGGGCCTGTGTTTGTCTTCTTGGTGGCAGCGGGACACTACTTGTGCTTGCCACCTCACCAGCTTGAACTGCACTTATGGGACTCGCCACGTCACCAAGTGTTACTGCAGTGCTGGTTTGACTACGACCGGGGTGTACTAGGCCGCTGGTGCTTGCCAGTTCACCAAAACGCTACCAAAAAAACTGTTAGCGATCGCAGGGATCAGGCCTGACTCTGCGAACGCTGCAGTTATGCGTTTAGTGTTTTGTAAGTGTCAGTGATCGATCGATACTGCACTTGGGTGGGCTGGGCTGGGCCGGGCGGAGGGGCAAAACGCAGGTGCTAGCAGGTATCTGGGCTGATCCTGCTAACACTGCGTTTGTGGGAACCCTAAACTGCTGGGGACGCTAGTATAGATCTGATCGGATCAGATATTGATCCGATCAGATACTATACCACTAAGGGAGGCGTATGCTGCGTGCGTGGGTGTTAGCGGTACTGCCGCTAACCTGACGCTGCCTGGGGCTGGTGCTTGCCAGTTCACCAAAACGCTACCAGAAAAACTGTTAGCGATCGCAGGAATCAGGCCTGACTCTGCGAACGCTGCAGTTATGCGTTTAGTGTTTTGTAAGTGTCAGTGATCGATCGATACTGCACTTGGGTGGGCTGGGCTGGGCCGGGCGGAGGGGCAAAACGCAGGTGCTAGCAGGTATCTGGGCTGATCCCGCTAACACTGCGTTTGTGGGAACCCTAAACTGCTGGGGACGCTAGTATAGATCTGATCGGATCAGATATTGATCCGATCAGATACTATACCACTAAGGGAGGTGTACGGTGCGTGCGTGGGTGTTAGCGGTACTGGCGCTAATCTGACGCTGCCTGGGGCTGGTGCTTGCCAGTTCACCAAAACGCTACCAAAAAAACTGTTAGCGATCGCAGGGATCAGGCCTGACTCTGCGAACGCTGCAGTTATGCGTTTAGTGTTTTGTAAGTGACAGTGATCGATCGATACTGCACTTGGGTGGGCCGGGCAGAGGGGCAAAACGCAGGTGCTAGCGGGTATCTGGGCTGATCCCGCTAACACTGCGTTTTCGGGAACCCTAAACTGCTGGGGACGCTAGTATAGATCTGATCGGATCAGATATTGATCCGTACAGATACTATACCACTAAGGGAGGCGTATGCTGCGTGCGTGGGTGTTAGCGGTACTGGCGCTAATCTGACGCTGCCTGGGGCGACGCATATCACCGCCGGGCGATCAGGGGGCTAAACCTTTATTCGGTAATAAACGGCGGGTGCCCTGACACTATAAAAAATAAACAAACTAACCAGCGTCACCCGTAACAGTTATACGGTGATCAGTGGTGAAAGGGTTAACTAGGGGGCAATCAAGGGGTTAAAACATTTATTAGATAGTATATGGGGGTCCATGTCGCTATAAAACGCTGACGGCGAACCTAAATATTTACGTCTCTAACTAGCGTCACCAGCGACACTAATACAGCGATCAGAAAAATGATCGCTTAGTGACACTGGTGACAGGGGGTGATCAAGGGGTTAAAACTTTATTAGGGGGGGTTAGGGGGGTATCCTAGACCTAAAGGGGGGTAATATTCACTGCCCTAACACTGTAACTGTCACAAACTGACACCATGCAGTAATCAGAAAAAAAAAAAAAAAAAAAATACTGCTAATGTCAGTTTGTGACGGGGGGGGGGTGATTGGGGGGGGATCGGGGGGCGATCGGGGGGGGATCGGGGGTGTAAAGTATGCCTGGCATGTTCTAGTGTGTGTGATTGTGTTGTGTGGACTTACATGTCTTCTCTCCTCGGCGCTGGACGGAAACTGCCAGACCGAGGAGAGATGACATCACATCCTCTGCCTGTGTGAAACTACACACAGGCAGAGGAGGATTCCGATTGGCTGGGAGCGATCGCGAGGGGGGGGCCACGATCGGATGGTCTCCCCCTCGCCTCCCGACGCTCCCAGTCAGATGCCGACCGCCGCTGGCACCGGGGGGGGGTCCGACCGGACCCCCCGCCCGCGGGAGGCAGATCACGTACAGGTACGTGATTCTGCCTGCCCGTGCCATTCTGCCGACGTATATATACGTTAGGCGGTCGGCAAGTGGTTAAAAACCTGTGTAGTGTGTTTTATTATTGACACTTTTTCCCTAGGTAAATGAGTAGGGGTATAATGTACCCCATACTCATTCACATAGGGTGGGGGGCCGGGATCTGGGGGCCCTCTTATTAAAGGGGGCTCCCGGATCCTGATAAGCCCCCCGCCCGCAGACCCTGACGACCAATGGCCAGGGTTGTCGGGAAGAGGCCCTTGTCCTCATCAACATGGGGACAAGGTGCTTTGGGGGGAGGGGGGGCCCGCAGGCCTGGTACGGTTCGGGGGGGCGCTCGTCCCCACCCCCTTTTCTGACCGGCCAGGCTGCGTGCTCGGATCGGGGTCTGGTATGGATTTTAGGGGGGACCCCACGCCGTTTTTTTGGCTTAGGGGGTTCCCTTTAAAATCCATACCAGACCTAAGGGCCTGGTATGCCCCGTGCTCGCAGCAATAGGAAAATGTGTTTTTCCTATTGCAGCGAGCGCGAGATGCAATACCCTGCCCTTGTGTCGCATCTGGTCCGTCGGACCAGCATACAGACGAGCGGGCTTTCCGTCGGACCAGCATACAGACGAACGGACTTTCCGTCAGGAACTGAGTCCGACGGAAAGATTTAAAACATGTTTCAAATCTAGGATGGGGGACTTTTGGGGAAAAAAAGTCCGCCGAAGCCTACACACGATCAGATTGTCCGGCGGACTCTGGTCCGCCGGACCAAGTATGCCGGAAAGTCCGCTCGTGTGTATGCAGCATCAGTCTTCCTTTATGGAATGTTTTTACCAATCTTTCAGTTTGTTAGGATTGTCTAATACAGCCCGCAAAATTTCCACTCGCCTGCTCGCATTAGGCGAGTGGAAATAAGGTGAGGGTGAGTGTGGAGCTGCATCGAGGGGGGAGGGGGCACCGCTGACAGACAGGGTTGAACGGGAGCCGATTCTCCTCCTAGCCTCTGCCCCTGTCAGGGCCTGGCATACAGTGGGAGTTGGCAAAGAACCAGATGAGAGGAGGGGGGTTGCTTTATGCTTTATGTTAGTATTGTTAATTACTTCCATACCAGGCACTTTCCCCCCTTCCTGCCCAGGACAATTTTTAGCTTTCAGTGCTGTTGCACTTTGAATGACAATTGCACGGTCATGCAACACTGTACCCAAACTACATTTTTATAATTTTCTTCCCACAAATAGAGATTTCTTTTGGTGGTATTTGATCACCTCTGCATCTTTAATTTTTGCGCTATGAACGAAAAAAGACCGACAATTAAAAAAAAAAAAAAAAACTGATGGGCACTGATAGGCGGCACTGATAGGCAGCACTGACGGCACTGATAGGAGGCACTGATGGCACTGATAGGTGGCACTGATGGGCACTGATAAGCACTGATAGGTGGCACTAGATAGGCAGCACTGATGAGGAGCTGCTGATAGGCATTACTAAGTGGCACTGATTGGCACTTTGATGGGGCACTGACAGGCATTACTGATGGGGTATTGATTGGCACTTTTTTGGGCACTGATCGCCACTGTTGTGGGCACTGACAGGCGTTTATTATGGGGACAAGCTGGCAGGTGTTGGGTACTGATTGGCAGCTGATGGGCACCTTTTGATGGGGGATGATTATCAGCACAGGCCCCCCTCTGACAGGGAGAGCCACCTATCGGCTCTCCCTGTCAGCTTGAACCGAGAAAAGACGTTTACCGGCACTTCCTGGTTCATGCGAGGATCATTGGTCACAGCTGATCACGTGGTAAGAAGAGTCTATCAGAGGCTCCATACCATGATCAGAGTTGCGGTGTGTCAGTCTTGAGATAATTTAAGAGGGCGTGTTCAGAGTCAGAATTAGGGGCAGGGCAGGGTGGGGGCTGGGTGTGGCAACTGGTATTAAGTAACTCTTAAGGCCTGCCTGGTTATTAGCTCAGGACTTGAAATTTTAATCCCTGGTCTAATATATGCTGTAATGAATTCCATAACTGCCCATACTAGTGTACAGACTTATTTAAGGAGCCCTAGTCAGTTACTAAAATGCAGCCTGACCTCACTGGGATATGTGCGCTGTTACTCACTTTTATTAACCACTTCAGCCCGGGAAGAATTTACCCCCTTCCTGACCAGAGCACTTTTTACAATTTGGCACTGCATCGCTTTAACTGCTAATTGCGCGGTCATGCAATGCTGTACCCAAACTAAATTTGCGTCCTTTTCTTCCCACAAATATAGCTTTCTTTTGATGGTATTTGATCACCTCTGCCGTTTTTATTTTTTGCGTTATACACAGAAAAAGACCGAAAATTTTGAAAAAAAATGATATTTTCTACTTTTTGTTATAAAAAAAATCCAATAAACTCAATTTTAGTCATACATTTAGGCCAAAATGTATTTGGCCACATGTCTTTGGTAAAAAAAATGTCAATAAGTGTATATTTATTGGTTTGCGCAAAAGTTATAGCGCCTACAAACTAGGGTACATTTTCTGGAATTTACACAGCCTTTAATTTATGACTGCCTATGTCATTTCTTGAGGTGCTAAAATGGCAGGGCAGTACAAAACCCTCACAAATGACCCCATTTTGGAAAGTAGACACCCCAAGGAAATTGCTGAGAGGCATGTTAAGCCCATTGAATATTCATTTTTTTTGTCCCAAGTGATTGAATAATGACAAAAAAAAAAAAAAAATACAAAAAGTTGTCACTAAATGATATATTGCTCACACAGGCCATGGGCATATGTGGAATTGCACCCCAAAATATATTCAGCTGCTTCTCCTGAGTACGGGGATACCACATGTGTGGGACTTTTTGCGAGCCTAGCCGCGTACGGGGCCCCGAAAACCAATCACTGCCTTCAGGATTTCTAAGGGCGTAAATTTTTTTTTTTACTCCTCACTACCTATCACAGTTTTGAAGGCCATAAAATGCCCAGATGGCATAAAACCCCCCCAAATGACCCCATTTTGGAAAGTAGACACCCCAAGCTATTTGCTGAGAGGCATGTTGAGTCCATGGAATATTTTATATTTTGACACAAGTTGCGGAAAAGTGACACATTTTTTTTTTGCACAAAGTTGTCACTAAATGATATATTGCTCACACAGGCCATGGGCATATGTGGAATTGCACCCCAAAATACTTTTAGCTGCTTCTTCTGAATATGGGGATACCACATGTGTGGGACTTTTTAGGAGCCTAGTCGCGTACGGGGCCCTGAAAACCAATCACTGCCTTCAGGATTTCTAAGGGTGTAAATTTTTGATTTCACTTTTCACTGCCTATCACAGTTTCGGAGGCCATGGAATGCCCAGGTGGCACAAACCCCCCCCCCCAAATTACCCCATTTTGGAAAGTAGACACCCCAAGCTATTTGCTGAGAGGCATGGTGAGTATTTTGAAGCTCTCATTTGTTTTTGAAAATGAAGAAAGACAAGAAAATTTTTTTTTTCTTCTTTTTTCAATTTTCAAAACTTTGTGACAAAAAGTGAGGTCTGCAAAATACTCACTATACCTCTCAGCAAATAGCTTGGGGTGTCTACGTTCCAAAATGAGGTCATTTGGGGGGGTTTTTTGCCACCTGGGCATTTCATGGCCTCCGAAACTGTGATAGGCAGTGAAGAGTGAAATCAAAAATTTACGCCCTTAGAAAGCCTGAAGGCGGTGCTTGGTTTTTGGGGTCCCGTACGCGGCTAGGCTCCCAAAAAGTCTCACACATGTGGTATCCCCATACTCAGGAGAAGCAACAGAATGTATTTTGGGGTGTAATTTCACATATTCCCATGGCATGTTTGAGCAATATATCATTTAGTGACAACTTTGTGCAAAAAAAAAAATAAATAAATTTGTCTCTTTCCCGCAACTTGTGTCACAATATAAAATATTCCATGGACTCGACATGCCTCTCAGCAAATAGATTGGGGTGTCTACTTTCCAAAATGGGGTCATTTGGGGGGGTTTTGAACTGTCCTGGCATTTTATGCACAACATTTAGAAGCTTATCTCACACATCACCCACTCTTCTAACCATTTTTTTTTTTTTTTAAATATTTTTTATTGAACAATGTACAAGATATGATACATACAATTGTGTACTGTTGACTTTCGTTCCATAGTACTGTAGCATTCTACACATTTTCTCATTACAATAAACTGTATGTTACGTCATGTTAAGTATATGCAATAATCCTATTGTGGTATTTATTCATGACCTCTCCGTCGTTGGATTGAGCGATCTCTCATTGTGGTCGCATCCTCCGACATGAAGCCATGTCTGCTGCATCTTGCTATTAGTGCTTCTAGTGGTTACATATACTATGTCTGTTTGTATTGGTAAGTTAATAATTACTTGTACCTTTATAGATAAAGTACCTCTGATCTTAATATTTACTTAAGGTAACATAAAGAAAAGAAGTAAACAAATAGAACTTGTCCCAACAGTCTTATTGCTTCCCCTGGGTAGATGACTCAATTCAAATTACTCGTACTTTCAATAAATCAATCGCCTTGAATACCATGTATTCCATGGTGCCCATAATTTGGATATCTTCTCATAATTCCCCATAGCTGATGCATGTAAAACTTCATATGTACCGTAGTTGTGGACTGTAGTTATTACTTCTGTTATGGATGGGGGCTCTATATCCTTCCAGTGTCTGAGTATTGTAAGCCTGGTTACCAACAATATGTGAGAAATTATTGTTCTAAACTGGTTTGGAATAGAATCTAGATTTATTGATAATATAGCCATTGATGAGCTTAATGGAGGGGTTTGTTGCGAAAAATTTCGTATTATAATTTCTATTTGCTTCCATAATGGTTTTATCTTGGGGCAATTCCATAGGATGTGGGATAACGTGCCGCACTCCCCACATAGTCTCCAACATTCAGGAGAGGAGTTGTGATAGATTTTAGATATACGACTGGGTGCGAGGTACCATTTGTGGAATATTTTTCACTGCATCTCCCTTAGGTTAGTGCTTTTAGTGGAGTTGTATATATTGTTAAAAGTTGTTTCCCATTTTTCCACCGGGTAAGATTGTCCCATTTCCATTTCCCATGCTATTATGTTTTGGGATTTGGTGCAAACCTTTTTTTCTTGGAGACCCAGATATAGGGTTGATATCCCTTTTAATTTTGTTGTGGTTTGTGTTAGAAATTGGAGTATTTTCGTTGGTAAGGTGGTAAATATGTTGGGGTGTTTTTTCAGGAGTTGAGTTATCTGTGCGTATTTATAATATTCTGTGTAAGGTATACCATATTCCTCCTGTAACGTGCTGAATGATTTAACTGATCTGCCCTCTACTAGATCCTCGATGTGTTGTATACCCCTCGTCTGCCATGCCTTTAAGTTGATATCTGGAATGATATGGCTAAGTGCGGAGATCTGGAGCTTAAGTGGAGCCAATGTTCCTGTCCAATTTGGGTAATTTCTAAGGTAACCTCATGCCCTTATTGCTGCAAGTATGGTTGGGGATAGCTTTACGTCTAGGGAGAAGTTCATATGGGCTGTCATGAGAAAGTCTTTCAGTGACTTATTTTTTATTTGTTTTTTTTCTGTCTCTGCCCACAGTGTAGACAGATCCGTCTCAGATGTCATCCAATTTCTTGTTTGCGCTAGTATGGTTGCAAAGTAATAGTCCTGCATGTGTACATGCCCCACCCTTCCTGTTGTCCTGTGTTTTATAAGCTTGGTGAAGGCACATCTTGCCTTCTTTCCTTGCCATATGTATCTATTTATTATAGGTTGACGGGAATTAAAGAAAGAGTTTGGTAGTGGGATTGGAAGAGTCCTAAATAGGTAGAGTATCTGTGGTAGAATTTGCATCTTGAAAGCTGCAAGTCTGCCCAGCCACGAGAGTTCAGTTTTTGCCAGTTTTTTTAGTTTGTCGGGTAGCTGTTTCAGAAAAGGGGTGTAGTTGGCTGTCAATAGATCTCCAGACTTAGGAGTTAGTGTAATGCCTAAGTATTTTATTCCCTCTTTTTTCCATATATATGGGAAATTTTGTTCTAGTTTGTGACTAACCTGTGGCGTTATTCCTAGATTTAAGATATAGGACTTAGATTCGTTTACTTTATAATACGATACTCTGTTGAATGTTTGTAGGGCCTTGTGGACTGATGGTAGGGAGGTTTCTGCATTTGTGAGCATCAGTATGATGTCATCTGCGAATAGGCTGATGGTATGACTTCTTTGGCCTATCTGTACCCCAGAAATGCTTGAATGTGTTCGCAGATGGGTTGCCAGTGGTTCCATTAATAGGTTAAAGATCAGGGGGGAAAGAGGGCACCCCTGTCGCGTCCCATTAGTAATTTGGAACGGGGCGGAAAGTGCTCCTGCTATGAGTACTTGTGCTGATGGATGTGTGTATAGGGCCATAATGGCTGAGTATACTGAACCCTCAAATCCAAATTTCCCCAGTACTTGAGAGAGAAACTGCGAATGGATTCTATCAAACGCCTTCTCTGCGTCCAAGGCGAGGAGCAGAGAAGTCGTTTTACATCTGTCCGCAATGTGGATTACGTTGATCAGTCTTCTTGTGGCATCTGAAGTTTGCCTTCCCTTTGTAAACCCTGATTGATCTATATGAATAATTTCAGGAAGAATGTGCATTAACCTATTCGCTAGTAATTTTGCATAAGTCTTAATATCCGTATTTAATAAGGATATAGGTCTAAAATTCTGTGGGGAATCCAGGGCTTTCCCTGGTTTAGGTAATGCTATTATGGTTGCTTTCAACATCTCTGGAGGGAATGACGAGGAGGCAACAGCAGCACCGAACATCTCTGTCATATGTGGGGTTAGTATATTTTGAAAGGCCTTATAATATTCCCCTGAGAAGCCATCTGGTCCAGGGGATTTGTTTGTAGGCAGTGACTGTATGGTTAGACTGACTTCTGATTCTGTTATAGGGGAGTTCAGTGTATGAAGGTGTTCTGCGGTAAGTTTAGGTAAATGTATAGTTTGTAGGAATGTTTCTATATTTCCTATAGTTGGTTGCGGTATTGTGGAGTCATTTTTTAGATTATATAAGGAGCCGTAATAGTGGCTAAAGGCATCGGCTATTTCTTGTGGGTGTTGATGTTTGATTTGTGTTTTTGGATGCATGATATATGGTATGTGTGTTTTATGTCTGTGGCCTTTTAATTGATTGGCAAGTAATTTTCCTGCTCTATTACCGCTAGTGTAGTATGTCAGTTTTAACTTCCTGGAGGCCTTTTCAAAGTCCTCTAATAGAATTAGCCTCAGCTCTGTACGGAGCATATTAAGTTGATCTATCAATTTTTGAGAAGTAAGTGTCATATTTTGCTTTTCCAAAATTTCTATTTGGTTTATGATTCTCGTCTGCTGTTGCCTCAACCTCCTGGTCCTCGCCTCTTGCTGCATCAACACCCCCCTTACAAATGCCTTGTGGGTATTCCACAAGGTGAATGGATCCGAAACCGACCCCTTATTGAGTGAGAAAAACTCCTTCATCTGCTGTTCTATGTACAGCTTGGTCGGGCCATGCTGGAATAGCCTGGGGTTGGCTCTCCATATATAAGTGTTTTTAATCGTAGAAGGTTTCCCCACTTGTAGTTCCACTGGGGCATGATCCAACCAAGTTATACTATGTATTTTAGCAGTTCTACATTTAAACAACAACCGTTTATCAACCAGAAATAGGTCTATTCTGCTGTAAGATTTATGACAGTGGGAAAAAAAAGAGTAGTCTCTGTCATTAGCATTGAGGCATCTCCATGCATCATACAATGAATACTTGCGAAGTATAGGTTGTAGGGTTGGTGGAGATCTTTTAGGATTGGATGTTGAGTCCAGAACAGAGTCAGGCACCATGTTAAAGTCTCCGCAAATCACTGTTGCTCCTTGGCGTATCTGATCAATTTTCTTGAGGACTGAGTGCAGGAATTTGGATTGCCCTGCATTTGGGGCATAAATGTTTGCCAAAGTGAAAGTTTCAGAGTTAATGTCACACACCATAACTATGTAGCGGCCATGTGGATCCAATAAGATCTTATGCAGGAGGAATGTGATTGTATCCTTAATTGCGATCATCACCCCTTTCGCTTTAGCCTTTGCGTTTGCGCAGAAAATATGGGGGAATCTCGGATGGGAGCATTTAGGTGGTGAATCAATGTGAAAATGGGTTTCTTGTGTGCATAGGATGTCGCTATTTCTTTGTATCGCTTCCTTCCATAAGGACTTTCGCTTGGCCGGGTGATTAAGTCCCTTTGCATTAATGGTCAGGAAATTCACTGCCATGCATTCGGTTTGTGTGATGGTGTGTATGACTTATAATATGAGTGCCACTTACTTCGTTTAGGTGCCTGACCTGGATGTTGATTTCTTGCGGGACGTTGAGACGTTCTGGAGATGACTTTTCTTGAATGATGCGACATCCTCCCAGGTGTGAAGCAATGTTCTTGACTGTCGGGGTGAGAAAGAAAAAAAAACTTGTAGGAACCGAAGTTCAATATTTGTGCCTGCGTGCCAACTAACAAATATGTTAAAGTGTGACTTTCAGTCACTCAGGTATTAACTTGTGGGTAATAAGTTTAAACAAACTTAACGGAATGGAAATGTGTACTCCAGCGTGGGTCGTTGGTGATGTGAATTGCCCATGCTGATATCAGTGATGAGTGCGGGCATTCCTGCGGTCAACCGTGCGCCATTCTGGACCCGGGCTTGTGTTGGGGCTTCTTGACCGAGGGGGTGACTGGTTGTCTGAAATTATCCCCCCAAGAGCTGAGTAGCGCCATGCCTTTAGCTAGGGAGTCCATCACATACTCCTTGCCTTCTTTTGTTACGATCAGTTTGGTTGGAAAGCCCCATTTATACCCAATCTTGTGGTTTCTGAGTGCTTTAGTTAGGGTTGACATATTTCTCCTTTTTTGCAGCGTGTATTGTGATAAGTGTGCGTAGAATTGCAGGTTTGAATATGGCGATGGAATTGCTTCCTTCTGCCTTGCAGCCGCCATTATTCTTTCCTTGGTGTGGTAGAAGTGTAGGCGCAGGATCACGTCCCGTGGTATGTCTTCACCTAGGTAGGCGGGTTTAGGTAACCTGTGAATTCTGTCCACCGTAAGATCTAATGTCGATAGTTCTGGTAAAATGGCTGTGAATAGCTGGGTGGCATAATCCCTCAAATCTTGTTGTTTAACGGTTTCTGGGACCCCTCTGATCTTTAGGTTTTTTCTTTTGGATCTGTCCTCAATGTCCGCCATTTTGGCTTTAATCCCTTCTATATCTTCATCTTTAGCTTTATTTGCATCTACCAAGTTGTTTATTGTTGTGGCGTATTCCCCCATTTTATGTTCTATATGGGTCACTTTGTTAGTTACCGATTTGATCTCATTACTAAATTTGTGCATACAGGAGATCATATCTGAGTGAAGTGATCCTCTCAGTGACACTAACATCTCTTTTAACATAGTATCTATGACAGGCTGGCCGTTTGTAGGGAATGTATCAATGGAGTCAGGCAGCTCCCTGGTATCATCACCTGAGTCAGGGGGAGAGCTCACCTCAGTGCTATCATCCATGGCATCCGCCTTGAATCTGGACTTCTCCAGACTCCCTGTTGATGGGGTAGCTGGGGGAGACCTGGAGTCTTTAGGAGGGCTGCTTCTTTTTTGTGTTTTCAGCTGCTTGCAGTTGTTTTTAGCCGCGGATGTCGGCGTGGATGCCGAGCCGGCGCCATCTTGCCTGGCCTCATAGGAGTAAAACTCCGTCAGACGCATCTGCCGGTTCCCCTCCTTTTTTCTTCTGGTCATTATATGGTTACGTTCCCACGGATTCGTGCGGACCGGAATGCCGTGGTTTGGGCTCAGGATCGGTCCCGGGCAAGGTGCTGTGAGCCGCGTTGTTCCCGCTGGTGCTGGAGCTCTGCTCTTACACGTCCATCTTGGACTCCGGCTCTCTTCTAACCATTTGAAGACAAAGCCCTTTCTGCCACTTTTTGATTACATGAAAAAATTATTTTTTTTTCAAACGCATTTTTTGGGGAAAAAACACACTTTTTTAAATTTGAATGCACTAAAACACACTACATTGCCCAAATGTTTGATGAAATTAAAAAGATGATCTTAGGCCGAGTACATGGATACCAAACATGACATGCTTTAAAATTGCGCACAAACGTGCAGTGGCAACAAAATTAATACATTTTTAAAAGCCTTTACAGGTTACCACTTTAGATTTACAGAGGAGGTCTACGCTAAATTTACTGCCCTCGATCTGACCTTCGTGGTGATACCTCACATGCATGGTGCAATTGCTGTTTACATTTGACGCCAGACCGACGCTTACGTTCACCTTAGTGCGAGAGCAGGGGGGACAGGGGTGCTTTTTTTTTTTTTCTTTATTATTTTTTTGCTTTTTTATTTTATTTTTAAACTGTTCCTTTCATTTTTTTTTTTAAATCATTTATATTGTTATCTCAGGGAATGTAAATATCCCCTATGATAGCAATAGGTAGTGACAGGTACTCTTTTTTGAAAAAATTGGGGTCTATTAGACCCTAGATTTCTCCTCCGCCCTCACAGCATCTGACCACACCAAGATCGGTGTGATAAAATGCTTCCTCAATTTCCCAATGGCGCTGTTTACATCCGGCAAAATCTAAGTCATAAAATTCTCGTAGCTTCCGGTTTCTTAGACCATAGAGATGTTTGGAGCCACTCTGGTCTCTGATCAGCTCTATGGTCAGCTGGCTGAATCACCGGCTGCATTCTCAGGTTCCCTGTTGAGACAGGAGAGCCAGAGAAAAACACGGAAGATGGTGGGGGGGGGCATTCCCTCCCACTGCTTGTAAAAGCAGTCTAGAGGCTAATTAGCCGCTAGGATTGCTTTTACATGAAAGCTGACCGCTGGCTGAAAAGAATGATACCAAGATGATACCTAAACCTGCAGGCATCATTTTGGTATAACCACTCAAAGTTGTGAATGGCGTACCTGAAGACAAAAAAATGGTTAACAATAAAGCACAGTAAACGGTAAAGTATAAAAAAATTGCATACCTGAAAAGCAAACATGATAAAGCATAATAACAATAAAACATTGCAGAATAGAATACAGTAAAAAAGAGCAGAACAATAGAGAGAGAATAGAGAGAGAGAGAACAATAAAACGACAACTATTTTTTTTTATTTTATATTTATGTTTGTGTTTTTTTTTACACTTTTTTTTGTAACTGTAACTTTTATAACTGTAACCGGTTCCAGGTGCGGGTCTCTCAAAATGTGATGGCATCTTGGGAGACCCTGTGAAAGTGTGCCTAGTCTGTGCAATGCTGTACCCTACGCTAATACTCAACTACTGTATGGTTCAAAACATTCACCAATGCAAAGACCAGGATTGTCAGGACAGGAGGGACAATATTAGCGGGTGTCACGCCTATATCCGCGCTTGCTGCAGACACAACATCTTTTTTGGGGGGGTTCGTTGGGTAGGGGTACTCGGGAGGACATAAAGAAAATGCCCCTCATGCAGCCGACTGCATTTGATTGGGGATGTGAATGGGGGAAGTATGGGCGCTGCAGAAGTGGTGGGTTCCCAATTAGGATTGGCGAATGCAGCAGGAAGGGCATTATGGGCACGACGGGCCTGTGTTTGTCTTTTTGGTGGCAGCGGGACACTACTTGTGCTTGCCACCTCACCAGCTTGAACTGCACTTATGGGACTCGCCACGTCACCAAGTGTTACTGCGGTGCTGGTTTGACTATGACCGGGGTGCACTAGGCCGCTGGTGCTTGCCAGTTGACCAAAACGCTACCAAAAAAACTGTTAGCGATCGCAGGGATCAGGCCTGACTCCGCGAACGCTACAATTATGCGTTTAGTGTTTTGTAAGTGACAGTGATCGATCGATACTGCACTTGGGTGGGCTGGGCCAGGCAGAGGGGCAAAACGCAGGTGCTAGCAGGTATCTGGGCTGATCCCGCTAACACTGTGTTTTTGGGAACCCTAAACTGCTGGGGACGCTAGTATAGATCTGATCGGATCAGATATTGATCCGTTCAGATACTATACCACTAAGAGAGGTGTATGCTGTGTGCGTGGGTGTTAGCGGTACTGGCGCTGCCTGGGGCGACGCATATCACCGCCGGGCGATCAGGGGGCTAAACCTTTATTCGGTAATAAACGGTGGGTGCCCTGACACTATAAAAAATAAACGAACTAACAAGTGTCACCCGTAATGGTTATACGGTGATCAGTGGTGAAAGGGTTAACTAGGGGGCAATCAAGGGGTTAAAACATTTATTAGGTAGCATATGGGGGTCCCTGTCGCTATAAAACGCTGATGGCGAACCTAAATATTTACCTCCCTAACTAGCGTCACCAGCGACACTAATACAGCGATCAGAAAAATGACCGCTTAGCGACACTGGTGATGGGGGGTGATCAAGGGGTTAAAACTTTTTTTAGGGGGGTATCCTAGACCTAAAGGGGGCTAATACTGATTGCCCTAACACACTAACTGTCACAAACTGACACCATGCAGTAATCAGAAAAAAAAAACTGCTTGGTGTCAGTGTGACGGGGGGGGTGATTGGGGGGTGATTCGGGGGGTATCGGGGGTGTAAAATATGCCTGGCATGTTCTACTGTGAGGTGTAGTGTTGTGCAACTCACATTTCAGTCTTCTCTCCTCGGCGCCGGAACGGAAACTGACGAGCCGAGGAGAGATGACATCACATCCCCTGCCTCTGTATACTACACAGAGGCAGGGGACGATTCTCATTGGCTGGGAGCGATTGCGAGGGGGGGTCACGAATGGATGGCCTCCCCCTCATCTCTGATCGCTGCCAGACCAAAGCCGACTGCCTCGGGCACCGGGGGGGGGTCCAATCGGACCCCCCGCCTGCGGGAAGGCAATCACGTACCAGGTATGTGATTTTGCCTGCCCGTGCCATTCTGCCGGCGTATATCGTCGTTAGGCGGTCGGCAAGTGGTTAAAATAAATTGTAAAAATGTCTGCCATGTTTTCAGGTGTAAAGCATTTACAGAGGCTGACACTGTCCTGTCTGAACTTAGAGCTAATAGCAGACACTCAATCAAAGAGATGTAACATTTTAAGTTTTAGTTCTCTTTTATGTAATGCCTATATTACCTTTTAATGTGATTTTGTTTACCCATTGAGCTTAGGCAGAAAAAACAAGAAATGTTGCACTATTACATTGCCTTGAAAAAGTATTCATGCCCCTTGAAATTTTCCACATTTTGTCATGTTACAGCTAAAAATGTCAATGTGTTTTATTGGGATTTTATGTGATAGACCAAAACAAAGTGGCACATTATTGTGAAGTGGAAGGAAAATGATAAATGGTTTTCAAATTTTTTTACAAATAAATATCTGAAAAGTGTGGCGTGCATTTGTATTCAGCCCCTTTACTCTGATACCCCTAACTAAAATCTAGTGGAACCAATTGTCTTGAGTCACTTAATTAGTAAATAGGGTCCACCTGCGTGTAATTTAATCTACGTATAAATACATCTGTTCTGTGAAGCCCTCAGAGGTTTGTTAGAGAACCTTAGTGAACAAACAGAATCATGAAGGCCAAGGAACACACCAGACAGGTCAGGGATAAAGTTGCGGAGAAGTTTAAAGCAGAATTAGGTTATAAAAAAGTATCCCAAGCTTTGAACATCTCACAGAGCACTGTTCAATCCATCATCTGAAAATGGAAAGAGTATGGCACAACTGCAAACCTACCAAGGCATCCACCAAAACTGACAGGCCGGGCAAGGAGAGCATTACACAGAGAAGAAGCCAAGAAGCCCAAGAGGCCCATGATAACCCTGGAGAAGCTGTAGAGATCCACAGCTCAGGTGGGAGAATCTATCCACAAGACAAATTTTATGCCCTGTACACACAATCGCACATTCTGACAACAAAATCCATGTTTTTTTCCGACGGATGTTGGCTCAAACTTGTCTTGCATACACACGGTCACACAAATCTTGCCAGAAATTCCGAACATCAAGAACACGGTGACGTACAACACGTACGATGAGCCGAGAAAAATGAAGTTCAATAGCCAGTGCGGCTCTTCTGCTTGATTCCGAGCATGCGTGGAACTTTGTGCGTCGGAATTGTGTACACACAATCAGAATTTATGACAACGGATTTTGTTGTCGGAAAATTTCAGATCAGATCTCAAATTTTGTGTGACGGAAATTCCAATGGAAAATGTCCGATGGAGCCTACACATGGTTGGAATTTATGACAACAAGCTCCCATCGAACATTTTCCGTCAGAAAATCCGACCGTGTGTACAGGGCATTAGTCGTGCACTCCACAAATCTGGCCTTTATGGAAGAGTGACAAGAAGAAATCCATTGTTAAAAGAAAGAAAGCCATAAGAAGATCTGTCTGCAGTTTGCGAGAAGGCACGTGTGGGACACAGTAAACATGTGGAAGAAGGTGCTCTGGTCAGATGAGACCAAAATTGAACTTTTTGGCCTAAAAGCAAAACGATATGTGTGGCAGAAAACTAACACTGCACATCACCCTGAACACACAATCCTCACCATGAAACATGGTGGTGGCAGCATCATGTTGTGGGGATACTTTTCTTCAGCAGGGACAGGGAAGCTGGTCAGAGTTGATGGGAAGATGAATGGAGCCAAATGCAGGGCAATCTTAGAAGAAAATCTGTTGAGTCTTAACCTTCCAGCAGGACAACGACCCTAAACATACAGCCAGAGCTACAATGGAATGTTTTAGATCAAAGCACATTCAAGTGTTAGAATGGCCTAGTCAACGTCTAGACCAAAATCCAATTGAGAATCTGTGGCAAGACATGAAAATTGCTGTTCACAGGCGTTCTTCGTTCAATCTGACAATCTGACAGAGCTTGAGCTATTTTGCAAGGAAAATTGGGCAAACATTTCACTTTCTAGTTGTGCACAGCTGGTAGAGACATACCCAAAAAGCTGTAATTGCAGCAAAAGGTGGTTCTACAAAGTATTACACTTTTCATATATTTATTTGTAAAAGACTTTGAAAAACATTTATCATTTTCCTTCCACTTCACAATTATGTGCCACTTTGTGTTGATCTATCACGTAAACTCCCAATAAAATATATTTGTTGTAACATTACGAAGTGATGACAATTTCAAGGGGTATGAATACTTTTTCAAGGCACTGTATAACAAATTAATAGTAGAGATTTAGTTTAATACAGATCCTCATCAATGATTGGTTCACTTTAAAAGAGCCCAAGAACAAATACAGTATAGTATAGTATAGTATAGTACAGTACAGTATATGTACAGAGTACTGCTGCTTTTTTCTCTTAAGTCTACTTTTAAAAACACCCAGAGAGGTAGCTTCCTGGACAAAAATTGATGGTGAGCTACATATTATGGGTGCTGCATGATAGAAAGCAAAAGGGCCAAACAATTTTAATACAACTCTGGGCTAGTAAAATTTTCTTTCTCTGAAAAGTGTAGGGAGCTTGTGGGAGTATGTGGGACCAGAAGTTCTTTTAAATAGGCAGGGCTCAAATATCTAGGGCTTTATAAGGGTCCTTGTATTGCTTCAGTAACCCACCTGCCTGGTTGCCTAAGAAATGAAGATTCCATCTATCGGCTCTTGGAAGCAGAAAAGGAAAGGAGTTGCAAGTCCTTTCTGAGCCATGGGGGATTATTGTTAGGTTGCATTCTCATTGTTACATTTTTGTGTGTAGTAGATGCAGTGTGGTAACAAACATTTTGTTTGTGCAATTTTCAGGAAAATATACCTTCCATATGAATGAATGGTAATGTATGTAGAATGCCTAAAATGCCCAATAAAAGCACCTCACTGAAACTACCCCTCATTAAAACCTAAAAAACATTAAAAAAAAAAAGAGGTGTGATATAGCCTGAAAATAAAGGTCCACTAAATGCATGTAGCTTCAGCACACACACCTCACACCTGCATGGCTTTTTTTAAATACATGGTTTATAAGGCAGAGGAAAAACACCAGTCTATCCAGTTTAACCTATGTGTGTGTGTGATTTTTATTGTCTAACAATTCTGCTACCCTGTATATTCTGCTTCTGGAGGAAGACATCTGAAAGTTTTTTGAAGTTGTTGACACTCTCAGCTAGTAGTTGAGTAACAGGTTTTTTCACATTAAAATACATTTCCCCACGATTTACTATCGCTCAATTTTGCAAGTGTTCTAATTTACTATCGCTGTTTTCTAGCTGGTCTAAAGCCACTTTTGACATAAAGGGACACTTTATGCCAGGCTCGCAGGGAACGGAGAGGCTTCGGAGGAGACAGAGCCCGCAGACACAGCGGGGGACATCGCAGGATCCTGGGGACAAGGTAAGTAAAGCCGCACCAGGATCCTGCAATGTAATCCCAAGTGTGGCTCGGGGTTACCACTAATGGGACTGAAATTTAACCCCGAGCCACACTTGGGATTACCGTCAGGGAGGTTAAGACCCGTCCTAAAAAATTTCATGTGGGGACACTAGTTCTGAGGGCCTGGGGGGCACTGGATAGCCCTGCACTGTCGGTGGCGGCATGTCCCCGAGACACCCCCCATGTCCCCAAGCGTGTCACCGACAGGTGTGAACAGCCATTGGGCATGGTTGTTCACCATGTGATCGGCAGGTGATTACGTCTCGGTTGATCACAAATGGGTATTCCCCGCTTTAGACCACGCATGCGCACGATCGAGAGTGCACAGCGCGGTCTTGTCGGTGGCGGCGTGTTCCCAGGAACACTGCTGGTCACCGACAGGTAAACAGCCAATGGCTGGAAGCTGTTTACCACGTGATCGGCTGTGATCCATTCACAGCCGATCACTAAATGTTAATATAGACCGGTTACTAGCTGTTACCGGTTCTTCTCTCCTCACACACCGTTTCCAGTGTGAGGAGAGAAGAGCCAGGAGCAGTGAGTTACTGATCTATGTGTGTATTGTAGTTTACAAAAAAGAGAACCTGTCACATCACCCCCCCATTACAGCTGTCACCCAACAGTCACATCAGTAACCACATCAGTGCTTATAAAAGTGCACCTGTCACCCATCGGTGCCCACAAAGTGCACCTGTCATCGTCAGAGACTGCCGTCAGCAATGCACCTGTCACCCATCAGTGACCATTGCCAGTGACCGTCATCAGTGACCCATCCATGACCCTCATCTGTCACCTATCACCCTCATCTGTCACCAACAGAGACTGCCATCAGTGTCTGTCTCCTGTCACCCACCAGTGATCGTCACCTGTCACCCAACAGTGACCGTCACCTGTCACCCACCAGTGACCGTCACACATCACCTGTCACCCATCAGTGACCGTCACCTGTCGCCCATCACCTGTTGCCCATCAGTGACCGTCACCTGTCACCCATCACCTGTCCATCAGTGACCATCATTTGTCACCCGTCACACAGCCCAACAGAAAAAATGTCCAAAAGATTCTATACAAGTGAGGAGGCGTTCCAGATCCTCTCCATGACTGCAGCGGGGAGTTCTCATCAGATTCAAATGCCAATTCCGATTGTGAATAAAATTCAGCATTTGAACCGATCGATAGTAGTGGATCGGCAAATGAATTGGAGGAAGAATGGATTCCTCCTCAAAGAGCACGGCGCTCTGGAAACCAGGCAGCTACCAGCAATATACCCAAGCATCAAATTCCCAGTACCAGCGCTGCTGCCAGCCATAGACCCCAAGAAATGCCCAGGCCCAGTACCAGCACTGCCGCAGCATCATGCCCAAATGCCAGCACAGGAACTTCAAATCCCCCAACTACCAGCCCTGGAGCGCCACGTCCCCCAAGAGCCAGGGCCGCTACATATCTCCCAGATGGTCTTGCCAATCCAACATGGCTGCCTTCCAACTCAGGATCAGCAAAAATTCCCCCTTTCACCGCACAGCCAGGTGTGCAGGCCAATACCCCAAATTTTTCTGAAATTGATTGTTTTCATTTATTTTTGCCCAACACTTTGCTGCAACTCATCGTGGACCAGACCAATTTATGTGCCCAACAGCATATTGCCAACAACCCCCAATCATCATACGCCCGTCCATTTCAGTGGAAGAATTTGACTCTGGAGGAGTTCAAAGTGTTTATGGCCCTCGCCATAAACATGGGGCTTACAAAAAAAAAAAAATATTCTTTTGTAATGTCCAGGTCCTGATACAAGATGATAATGCACTTTCTTCAGTTCAGTGACAACACCCAGTGCCCTCCCCGCAATCATCCAAATTACGATAAATTATATAAAATTTGCCCACTCATTAATTTCTTTTCCCAATGATTTGCAGAACTCTATGTCCCTGATAAGCATATATGTGTAGATGAGTCCCTGGTACCCTTTTCAGGCCGGCTAGGAATAAAGCAATACATTCCTAGCAAAAGGGACAAATACGGAGTGAAATTTTATAAGCTTTGTGAGAGAGTCACGGGATATCTGTATGTGTTCCGCATATACGAAGGAAGAGATTCCCAGCTCCATCCCCCTGAGTGCCCAGCCTACATGGGCACAACTGGTAAAATTGTATGGGACCTGGCATACCCACTGCTGAAGAAAGGTTACCACATATACCTGGATAACATCTACACTAGCCTGCCCCTTTTCAAACACCCATACCTCGTAGAAACCCTGGCCTGTGGAACCTCCAGAAAGAATAGGAAAGGCTTCCCACAAGCCATAGTAAATAAGAAATTGCGAAGGGGAGAAAGAGCAACTTTGAGATGCAACGAAGTGCTGGCCTTGAGGTGGAAGGATACCAGGAATGTGTACATGATGTCCACCATCCATGATGACACTACAGTTGAAGTTCAGAGAGGACAAAGTCCCATTGTAAAGCCAAAATGTGTACAAGATTACAATCTGTACATGGGGGGTGGATTTCAACGACCAAATACTTTAGCCCTATTTAGCAATAAGGAGGTCCCGTTTCTGGTACAAGAAAGTAGCACTTTATTTAATGAATTTGGCCATTTATAATGCCTACATAATTCACACCAAATCCACAGAAAGCCCTGCCCACTTACTAAAATTCATAGAAGTTGTCACGTCCCTCATCTACCATCAAAGACCCCCCTAGAAAACCTTCGCTCTGATGCTGTTAGCCGACTTCATGAACTCCACTTTCCGGACCACATTCCACCATCTGAAGCAAGCCGAAGACGCCAAAAAAGATGTTGAGTATGCAGCAATAAAGGATTTCGAAGAGATACCAGCTACCATTGTCCCCAGTGTCCCTCCGAACCCAGCCTTTGCATTGGTGAATGCTTCAGACTATATCACACATCCCTAAAATATTAGCCCATATTCTTAACCATTTCCCCATTTTCATCATCTGTGCTGACCATTTCCCATGCTTCCTCAAATAACCATGCCACTACCTTCCACGTGAACTGACTCTGGCCTGTTTTTTTACTATGCTTCTGCCAACCGTTTGGACTGCTTACACGTGAACTGACCCTGGCCTGTTTTACCAACTACGCTTCTGCCTACTGCTTGGACTGCTTCCATGTGAACTGACACTGGCCTGTTTTATCAACTATGCTTCTGCCTACCGCTTGGACTGCTTGCACATGAACTGACCCTGGCCTGTTTTATGGACTATGCTTTTGCCTACCGCTTGGATTGATCTGTTGCCCTGCTACTGTAGTACACAAGGGTCTCACATGTGAGGGGTCCAGAAATGTTTTTCCGGATGAAGAAAAATTTTTTTTGTTGTCTCCGGGTTTCGTAATTTCCAGATTAGGGTTTGGAGTCTAGAGGCTTCATAGAGATTTGGGTCGTAGCCTCTACCCCTGTGCCCCTTTGCACAGGTCTTGCCTAATTGCAGCCCTCAGCCTGCTGCTGACTTACTGCCACCATCCCCCTGCCTGCAGCATAAACTGACCACACCTCTGCCTGCTACCTGGACTATGGAAATAATTAGCTGTAGCAAGAGGCAGTATGTTTATGAAGAGCTCCGCATTTGCAGGGCGCTGCTGCCTCTGCGCGTTATTCCAAAAGTTCCTTGGTGTAGGCCTTTTTTGAGACGAGTGCATCAGATCCCACCGCTGCTATTTGCAACATATGTTTCAAGCGTATCTTGCGTGGCCAAAACATCTCCCACTTGGGCACCACATGCTTGACCAGACATATGTTGACCTGCCATGCAGTTCATTGGCAAGCGTACCTAAAATACCCACACCAAAGAACAAAGAGGACCTCTCCTTGCTACTCATCAGCTGAGATCTCCAACCCCACTATACCTTCAGTCCTCTCTGAGACCTGAACTGAGAGGAATGAAGGTGTAGAATTAGGTGTGTCACAGCCAAGTACTTGGGGGCAATCTGCTATCGGTACACCAACGTCAGATTGTACCAGGCAAATTTCCCTGCCCCAGCTGCTGCACCACCGAAGTTCGCTCCTAGCCATCCACATGCCCAGCGGTTGAATACTAGCTTGGCTAAATTGCTACCACTTCAACTGCTGCCTTTTCAGTTGGTAGACTCTGCCCCCTTCCATGAGTTTGTGGAATGTGCGGTTCCTCAGTGGCAGGTTCCCAAACACCACTTTTTCTCATGGAAGGCGATTCCGGCTCTCTACCGGCATGTGGAAGACAATGTGTGGTCAGCGGTAAGGTGCATATTACCGCTGACTCATGGTCCAGCAGGCATGGACAGGGATGTTGCTTATCTTTCACCGCGCACTGGGTGACTCTTCTGGGAGCTGGGAAGGATGCAAGACAGGGTACAGTAGTGATGGAGGTTGTTCCACCACCACGCCTCCAAAATACTACTACTGGTGATTCTGCCACACCTCTCTCCTCCCCCCCTCCTCTTCTTCTTCCTCCATGGCCTCTTCCTGTGCTGATTTCTGTAGGTGTTCAAGGGGCTACGCAAGCATGCAGGCCAAAAGATGCCATGCGGTGCTTGAGCTGGTGTGCTTGGGGGACAGGAGCCACACTGGGGCAGATATTCTGTCAGCTCGGCAGGGGCAGGTTCAGAGGTGGTTGACGCCATGCCAGCTTAAGGCAGGCATGGTGGTTTATGACAATGGCACCAACCTCCTCCCCGCCCTCCGACAGGGACAACTGACCCATGTGCCCTGTTTGGCTCATGTCCTTAACTTGGTGGTGCAGCGGTTCTTGGGCAGGTACCCGGGCTTACAGGATGTCCTGAGGCAAACCAGGAAAGTCTGTGTGCATTTCCGCAGGTCATATAATGCCAGTGCTCGGCTGGCTGACCTCCAAAAGGAATTTAACCTGCCCAAGAACAACCTAATCTGTGACATGCCCACCAGGTGGAACTCAACGTTGGCCATGCTGCAGCGGCTGCACACGCAGCAGAGGGCCATCAATGAGTACCTGTGCGACTATGGTACCAGGACAGGGTCAAAGGAGCTTGTTTTTTTTCCCCCACGCCAGTGGGCCATGATCAGGGATGCATGCACTGTCCTGTCACCATTTGAGGAGGCCACGAGGATGATGAGCAGTGACAGTGCATGCATCAATGACACTGTCCCCCTTGTCCACCTGTTGGCGCACACTCTGCGTGGAATAATGGACAGGGCACTTGAGGCAGAACAGAGGCAGGAAGAGGAGGACTTCCTTAGGTCTCAAGATCCCCTTTATCCAGACAGTGTTCCTGCGTGCCTGCCAATCACACAGGAAGAGGACGAGGACAGGGAGGAGGAGGAGGAGGATGAGGAAGAGGAGGATTGTGTCAGCATGGAGATGGAGCCTGGCACTCAGCATCAGCAGCAGTCTTTAAGGGATCATTTACAGTCCCAAGAAACCCATGAACTTGTACGTGGCTGGGAGGAGGTGGCTGCGGATCATGTTGTCCTTAGTGACCCAGAAGACTCCGGACCAAATGCCTCAGTAAACCTACGCTGCATGGCCTCCCTGATCCTGCAAAGCCTGCGGAAGGATCCTCGTATTCGTGGTATCAAGGAGAGGAATCAATACTGGCTGGCAACCCTCCTTGATCCACGTTACAAGGGTAAGGTTGCGGACTTTATCTTGCCATCACAGAGGGAGCAGAGGATGAAACATCTTCGGGAGGCCTTGCAGAAAGGTCTGTGCAATGCGTTCCCAGAGACTGAGAGGTTACAAACTTCTGTTCCTGGATAAAGTGTTGCTGAGGCTTCGGTCAGTCAAAGAAGGAGCGGTGGAGAAGGTTGCTGTCAGGGATCTACCAGCACCAGACCGGGGCGTTTGCATGTGCCTATGCGCCGGCGCGCCCCTGTTCAGACACGGCAGCAAGCTGCTGCTGTTGCTGTGCATCAGCGCAGCGCTCGGGCGCGCGCGGGTGCGTGCGCGCGTTCGCGCCGGTTTGGCGCCAATTAGCACATAAAAGTTCTCCTGTTCCATGGGAACATCGCTGCTTCGTCTCAGCTCTGTGATTCTGCTTGAACCTGTATCTGATTGTTTGCTACCTGATTTGACCCGGCTTGTTTGACCATCCGACCTGCTCCAATCCCGACCCAGCTTGCCTGACCATCCTGCTGTCTGTATCTGCTACCGTTGCCGACCTCTGCCTGCTCACCGACTCTGCCTTTGCCTGCTGTGATTACCTGTGCCAGTTACCTGCCGACCCGGACTGTCTGACTCTGCTTGTGCCTGCCGCTCTACTTGCTGTTGCACCTTCAGCTTCAGCTCCTGTGATCCCTCACCTCCAGTGTGTCAAGTCTGCTGCTGTTCCAGTCTCCACTCGCCTGCAGTCCTGCCATCCCAGGAGGGATCTCTGCCTCTTCATCAGAGCCTATACTCCAACAGGCACTCCTACCCCACTGCGCTCAGGAGACCACTGTCCCCACTCCAGTGGCTCCTGAACCAGCGTTGTATGAGAGGTCTTCTCCTACAGTCAGGCTCTCCTACCAGGTACCTAACAGTTGCCATCTGACCGATGCGTTCAGACAATTTTTTAGTCCGCAGCCCCAAGGCATGATTGGTTCCAGCAACCATCGCCAGCATCTGTTTTACATGGTGCAGGAATACCTAGGGGCAAGATCTGACTTGGACACCTTTCCCACCAAAAATCCTCTGGGTTACTGGGTCTTGAGGATGGATCACTGGCCAGAGCTTGCACAGTATGCAATTGAGCTACTGGCCTGTCCTGCATCCAGCTTTCTTTTGGAACGCACATTCAGTGCTGCTGGAGGTTTTGTATCCGATCACAGGGTGCACCTGTCCACCGACTCGGTCGATTGACTGGCCTTCATAAAAATGGATCAGTCTTGGATCACCACCAGCTACCAAACACCTGATGCTGATGTAACCGAATAATTTTTTTTGAAATGTCAGATCCCTTCAAGACTGCCTATGCTGATGCTGAGTGACTATTCTGTTATGCTGAGTGACTATCCTCTTCCTCCTCAATGATCATGCTGATAGCTTGTAAGAATATTTTTGGTTCTGGGCACCGCCACCAGTGGCTAAGACCCAGTCTTTTAGCCCCTGTTTAAAGGGTCATGTAATTACAATTTTTGATGCAATATTTTGCAAGGAGGGTTCGTTGCTGCACTCAACTAGAGTATTTGTGAGGGCTTGCAGTGTTGTGGCACCAGCACTAGTGCCTAAGGCCCAATTTTTCAGCCCCTGTTTGACAGGGGCGTGTAATTACAATTTTTTGATGCAATACTTTGCAGCGGGGCTTGTTCCCGCGCTCCAACTAGAGTATCTGTGAGGGGTTGCAGTGTTGTGGCACCAGCACCAGTGCCTAAGGCCAAATTTTTCAGCCCCTGTTTAACAGGGGCGTGTAATTACAATTTTTGATGCAGTATTTTGCAAGAGGGCTCATTCCTGCTCTCCAACTAGAGTATCTGTGCGGGGTTGCAGTGTTGTGGTACCAGTGCCTAAGGCCCAATTTTTCTGCCCCTGTTCAACAGGGACATGTAATTACAATTCTTGATCTAATATTTCACAGCAAGGCCCGTTTCTGCGCCCACCAAGAGTAACTGTGAGGATTACAGTGTTGTGGCACCAGCACTACCACCACCAAAGGCCCAATTTTTCTGCCCCTGTTCAACAGGTGCATGTAATTACAATTCTTGATCTAATATTTCACAGCAGGGCCCGTTCCAGCTCCCACCAAGAGTAACTGTGAGGACTTACAGTGTTGTGGCAACACCACCACCAAAGGCCCAATTTTTCTGCACCTGTTCAACAGGTGCATGTAATTACAATTCTTGATCTAATATTTCACAGCAGAGCCCATTCCTGCGCCCACCAAGAGTAACTGTGAGGGCTTACAGTGTTGTGGCAACACCAATACCTAAGGCCCCAATTTCTGCAGAGTATATAGGGCAAGCCCCTACTTTCAAACATCCAACTTACAAACAACTCCTACTTGCAAATGGAAGGAGACAACAGGAAGTGAGATGAAATCTACCCCTAGGAAGGGAAATTCTCTCCTGTAAGAGTTAATATGGGAAAATTGTGTCTCCTCTCCACTGATGCTTTATCACCAATCCTTGTTTCACTAACAACCCCAAATTTTCCAAAAACATTTGTCATTGGGACAGAAAGTGAGGTGAAATCTTCTGAAGAGGTGCACAGACAGCAAAACAAATGTTACAGGGGTGATAACCCTTCCCTATGTTTTCTAAAAAGCTTAAAAATAGAATTTTTGGCTGGAGTTACACTTTAAAAATGTACCAGTTCAAAATTACAAACAGATTCTACTTAACAACAAACCTACAGTCCCTGTCTTGTTTGCACCGCCTGTATACTGCTGTTCAGAGTATATAGGGCCTGGGGGCCCCACGCCTTTCCTTTTTTTAATTTGGGTGCAGGGTTCCCCTTAATATCCATACAAGACCCAAAGGGCCTGGTAATGGACTGGGGTGGGGGGGTACCCATGCCGTTTGTCTCACTGATTTTCATCCATATTGCCGGGACCCGACATTACATTAAAGCCGCAAGCAGTTTTAAATGACTTTTATTCCTTTAAAAATGTCATTTTGTGCAGGGACTGTTCTAAGCACAGGAAACACACGCCACTTTACAGGCATACTATAGACACCCCCCAGGTACGATATTTAAAGAAATATTTCACTTTTTTTTCACTTTAAGCATCATTAAAATCACTGCTCCCAAAAAAACGGTTGTTTTTAAAACTTTTTTTTGCATTGATACATGTCCCCTGGGGCAGGACCCGGGTCCCCAAACCCTTTTTAGGACAATACAATGCAAATTAGCCTTCAAAATTAGCACTTTTGATTTTGAACATTCGAGTCCCATAGACTTCAATGGGGTTCTAACGTTCGTGCAAATTTTTGGTCTGTTCGCAGGTTCTGGTGCGAACCGAACTGTGGGGGGGTGTTCGGCTCATCCCTACTGTGGAATAATAATTCCCAGAGCTTGGGGGGAGATGCCTGTCGAGAACTTGATGTGCTGCAGACTTTTCCCCGTCGCCAAGTACCACAAGGTGGCGACAAGCCTCTGTTTGGGAGTGATGGCTTGCCGCTTGTCCTGCTTCGTAATATAAGGGGACAGCAAAGCCAACAGATGGTGAAAAACGGGGTCCGACATTCAGAGATAATTCCTGAAATCATCAGGATTATTCTCACGGATCTCCCGCAACAAAGGCATGTGACAGAATTGGTCACACTGGAGCAACCTATTCTTCATCCATGAACTCCTCCTCACCTTGTTCATGGACTGGGCTTGGGTCAAAGTAAGAACCCCAACACCAAGCCCCCGCACAGCACAAACTCTACGACAAGTACGTACCCGCAACATGGCTAGAAAACGGTTGGCTGGTCAGAACAAACTAACAGAATGCACTGAAATTCAGAAAGGCCTGAGAAGAATGAGCTGAAAATCAGAAACAAGCGGACAAGAACGCACTGGAAAACAGATACGAACTGACAACATGCGCTGAAAAACAGATACGAACCCACAAGCACAAACTGAAGAGCAATAATGAACTGAAAAGCACAAGGCTGAAAAGTGCGAATCGTCTCTCACATGAGATTAGCTGAATTGAATTTCCTTTTTATAGTCCTGTCGTAAGTGTTGTACGCCAGCGCGTTCTTGCCGATCAGAATTTCCAACAACATTTGTGTGACCGTGTGTATGCAAGACAAGTTTGAGCCAACATTCGTCAGAAAAAAATCCACAGCTTTGTTGTAGGAATGTCCAATCGTGTGTACATAGAATAAGCTGATCAAACTAATGCAGCCACCACATCTAAGAATTGGTAAGCTGCCGTATAAACTATTGAAATAAACCAGCAAATTACTACAATGCTAGTAATTGTGACATTATTTATGTTATAATGATTAATAATATTTTTTATAACAATACTTATTAGAATAATTAACAGCATTATAATATTATTTATAGACACCCTTTGTTATTTGAAAGTTTTTTCCAAAAAATAAGAGACATTGTAGGTATAATTTTTATTGTTTTCACATAATACTGCACAGCACTGTCTTATAAATAACTCTGCAGTATAAACTACTGTATATTTTTGTTTTTGGGTTTATATATGCGTGGCAGTGGGGACAGCAGTTTAAGTGAAGTGATTACAGGAAAACTAAAAAAATATAGGCTATATAAAATATTTTTATTCTGGTGTGTTAGTGCTGTGAGTTTCATGCTATTTCCAAAGCAACGTTGTTACCAATGTTTCAGAGAATATCGGGGACAAATCTTCCAAAACGTAGGACTGACCTGTAAAAACAGGATGTTATCTATGCCTTTCTTTTATTCTTACAATTAGACGTAAATAAAACAAACTGTAGAAAAATTTAATACAACTGACCACTACGATATGTAGGAGAAACCTTCCATTTCCATGTCTATCCCCCACTTGTCCAATGTGCGTTACAGCCCCATTGAAAATCCTTGCACATCTGGATATAGAGTACATTTGCATTTTACTCTTATGATACCAGTTGATGTCTTGGAGCTCTTCTTTATGGGGGTAGGGGCCAGCAGGGTTGCATATGGTATAGTTGGTCTTTGCATAGGATATGTGCTGTAGCAGGGACCAGGTTAGCAGAAAAGTGTGGGCAAGACAAATTATCCACTTAAGGGTCACAGTTGGGTTTATATCCCTAACCAATGTTCATCTTAAGACTAGAGAAGCCCCATTTCCACACTGAAATAAAGTAGAAGAAAGAGACTATGAACATAAAACACTTATCCATAAATTGAATAAAAATACATGCATCAGGCAAAGGACAGCATTACAGGGAAATAATATAAATGTAGCATAAAAGTTATTCTGGATAATGAAGCATTAAACCCAGTTAACCTCAAGTAGGAATGGTACTTTTTATTAATATGAATGCAGTCATATGCATAATGATGAAGCAACTAGATATGGCTTTAACATATGTGAACAGTCTGAAAATATACTATGAAATTGGACTGAGCTTTCAGAATGCTAATATTATCCATAGTAGATCAGAAGAGACTATGTGTTTTCACATCATTTTGTTAAGCTATTTAATATAATTTAATTGAACTATTTTGAAAATTATTGAAACTTTAAAATTTCAATGTAAAATAACACAGTGGTACGACCAAATGAATAAACACAGTATAAAAGTAAAGTGCAATGTTTAATGTTAAATTATATTTCTATACATAGTTAGTCAGGTTGAAAAAAGATACAAGTCCATCTAATTCTACCATAAAAATAAATAAATAATAATAATAAAAAAAAAATCATACAATCCCATATACCCAATCCTATACCCACAGTTGATCCAGAGGAAGGCGAAAAAAGAAACAGAAAAGCGGGATCCAATTTGCTACAGCAGGGGAAAAATTCCTTCCTGATCCCAGAGAAGCAATCAGATTTTCCCTGGATCAACTTTACCTATGTTAGTACCCAGTAATGTACATTTAGGAATGAATCCAGGCCTTTCTTAAAGCAATCTACTGAGCTGGCCAGAATCAACTCTGAAGGGAGTCTATTCCACATTTTCTATTCCACTATTCTATTCTATTCCACATTTTCCACATTTTATTACTGTGAAGAAACCTTTCCGTATTTGGAGATGAAATCTCTTTTCCTCCAGACGTAAAGGGTGCACCCTTGTCCTCAGTGTTGACCATAAAGTGAATAACTCAACACCAAGTTCACTATATGGACCCCTTATATATGTATACATAGTGATCATATCCCCAATTAATCTCTTCTTCTCAAGAGTGAATAAATTCGGTTCCCCTAATCTTTTCTCATAGCTGAGCTCCCCCATGCCTCTTATCAGTTTGGTTGCCCTTCTCTGCACTTCCTCCAGTTCCCCGATATCCTTTTTAGAACTGGTGCCCAAAACTGAACTGCATATTCCAGATGAGGTCTTACTAATGATTTGAGCAGGGGCAAAATGATATCTCTCTCTCTGGAGTCCTTACCCCTCTTAATACAAAAAAGGACTTTGCTTGCTTTGGAAACTGCAGGTTGGCATTGCATGCTATTATTGAGCTTATGATTTACTAAAACCCCCAGATCCTTCTCCACCATTCATTCCTCCAGCTGTACTCCCCCTAGTATGTATGATGCATGCATATTCTTAGCACCCAAGTGATAACTTTACATTTATAAACAATAAATCTCATCTTTCACATAGTCACCCAATTAGACCACTGCATAGCTTAGTGTCATCTGTAAAGACAGAAATGTTACTTTTAATCCCAGACCCAATATAATTTATAAAGATATTAAAAAGTAAGGGTCCCAGCACTGAACCTTGGGGTACACCACTGATATCCTTAGACCATTCAGAGTGAGAATCATTAACCACTACTCTCTGAATTCTGTCTTTTATCCAGTTTTATATCCATTTACAAACTGATATTTCCAAGCCTGTAGACTTTACCTTACACATGAGCTGTCTGTGGGGAACTGTGTCAAATGCTTTTGCAAAATCCAAGTATACCATGTCCACCGCCACCCCTCTGTCCAAGGTTTACTTACCTCCTCATAAAAAAAAATCAGGTTTGTTTCACAACTTCTGTCTTTCATGAATCCATGCTGTCTGTTGCTTAAATTTTTTTTTCCAGCAAGAACTAGTCTATGTGGTCTTTAATTAAACTCTCCAGTATCTTCCCGACTATAGAAGTTAAACTAACAGGTCTATAGTTACTCGGTAAAGACTTTGTTCCCTTTTTAAATATAGACACCCCATTGGCCCTACGCCAATCCAGTGGTACTATTCCCGTCATTGATGAGTCCCTAAAAATTAGATACAATGGCTTTGAAATTACAGAGCTCAATTCTTTTAGGATCCGTGGGTGGATACAATATACAATATACAATAAAATAAGTGTATAATAGCTTGGCCTGTATGTTTTTTTTTTTGCCTGATAGTGTATAAAACGGAAAATTGTATACCCACCTTTCTGTAATTTTCTTTTCTTTGGTGCATCTTCATGACAATGGGTTGTGGCTCCCTCCCCACAACCTGACCCGGTTCACAGCATTCTCTGTAAGCCTCACCATTTGGGTGGGAATCTGTATGCTGCCATGAAGATGCACCAGGAAAGGAAAATTACGGAAAGGTGGGTATACAATTTCCTGATTTCCTGGTGCATCATGGCAGCATACAATGGGAACTAACTCGCCATATGAGAAGGGCAAGAAAAAATGGTCAGTAGCATAAGTATGCACAACAAATTTTACAACTTTTACTGTTGTGAGCTGAGCCGGGTTCACCTAAAAAAAAGCTTAATGAAGGTGTCCTGGGGGGACCACATTGCTGAATTGCAAATAGCCTTGCAAATAGCCTTGCAAATAGCCTGAGGAGCTCCACAGAGCTGGCACTGCCCTGGTAGAATGCGCTCTTAAGTCTTCCAGAGCAGGAAGGTCTTGTGAAGAATAGGCTCTTTTAATTGTCTAGGAGGTGACTGTACGTGTTGATGCTGACTGACCCTGCCTTAACCACCTGACATCCGGCCGTAGCCAAATGACGGCTACAGCGTGGATGTCAATTCCCGGGAGGCCCGTCATATGACGGCCTCCCCTCTCCTCGCTCCCCGTGCGCGCTCACGAGCGCGCATCATGGAAATTCTGTGTTGGCCGTACCCCTTGGACAAAGCCAATCACAGATCGCTGTAAATGGCTAATCACAGTGGTCATTAACAGCACGATCGCCATGGCCAATGAGCGAGGATCTCAAATGTAAACATTTGAGATCCTCGCTCATTGCCGGCTCTCTCTCCACACACAGAGACAGCGTGTGAGGAGAGAGAGAAACTGTCAGCGATCTGTGAGTTTTCAAAAACGTTTTTTACAGTGCCTACAGTGCCCATCAGTACAGTGCACCATCAGTACAGTGCCCACCTGTGCCAATCGGTGCCCACCTGTGCCAATCGGTGCCCACCTGTGCCAATCAGTGCCCACCTGTCTGCCCAGCGGTGATCAGTGTCCATCTGCACATCTGCATAATCAGTGCCCACCTGTGCCACCTTATCAGTGCCCACCTGTGCCAATCAGTGCCCATCTGTGCTGCCTCAGTGCACATCTGTGCAATCAGTGCACATCTGTGCCGCCTCATCAGTGCCCATCTGTGCCGCCCCATCTGTGCCGCCCCATCTGTGCCATTCCATTAGTGCCCAGCTGTGCCACCTCATCAGTGCACATCTGTGCTACCCCATCAGTGCACATCTGTGCCATCTCAGTGCACATCTGTTCCACCTCATCAGTGCCCACCTGTGCCACCTCATCAGTGCCTACCTGTGCCGCCTCATCAGTGCCCACCTGTGCCGCCTCATCAGTGCCCACCTGTGCCACCTCATCAGTGCACATCTGCACATCTGTTCCTCCTCATCAGTGCACATCTGTTCCACCTCATCAGTGCACATCTGTTCCACCTCATCAGTGCCCCTCTGTGCCACCTCAGTGCCCATCTGTGCTCATCAGTGCCGCCTCATCAGTGCCCATCAGTGCCCATCAGTGCAGGCTTAGCAACCATGTCCAAAAGAAGCTTTTCCGCCGAGGAGGCGTACCAAATACTGTCCCAGGCCGACGAGAGCAATGGCGAGCTCTCTTTTTCAGATTCCCTTTCCGACTCCGATTCTGAGTCGGACATAAATTATGAGCCAGTCCTCAGTAGTGAAACACTGAGTGACTCAGAGGAGGAAGATATTCGGCCCGCCAAACTAAGGTGTTCTGGTGAGGAGGCAGTGGCATCTACCAGCACCGCAGTGCCATCCACCAGCACCGCAGTGCCTCGGCAAGAAAGGCCAAGGACCCATGCCAGCCTTCCCTATGCCCTGCAGAACCCCTTGTGGCTTCCTCCTAATTCAGGAGAAGCCAACATTCCCCCTTTCACTGCCCAGCCAGGAGTCCAGGTGGACACGGAGAATTTTTCCCCAATAAATTTTTTAAATTTAATTTTTACCGAGGACATGCTGTCAAATATTGTGGCCCAGTGCAACCTTTATGCACAGCAATTTATTTTGAATAATCCAACGTCCTACTATGCCCGTCCCTATGAGTGGAGAGACCTATCGGTGGAGGAGTTGAAGGTTTTTTTAGGGCTCATATTTAATATGGGACTCACAAAAAAAAACACTTTGATGTTCTATTGGTCAACCCACCCCATCCACCACATGCCAGTATTCTCCAAGGTAATGCCCAGAAACAGATACCACATGATAATGAGGTTTCTTCATTTCAATGACAATACCCAGTGCCCTCCCGGAACTGACCCAAACTATGACAGGCTTTTCAAAATTCGGCCACTTTTAAATTATTTTTCTGCAGTATTCCCCCAGCTGTTTACCCCGGACCAAAACGTATGTGTGGACTTGTTAAGTTTAGTGGCAGGCTTAAAATAAAACAATATATTCCCAGTAAAAGGGCCCGCTATGGGGTGAAGGTATACAAACTATGTGACCGAGTCACAGGTTACATATATGCCTTCAAAGTGTAGGAAGGGAAGGACACCCAGCTGCAACCCCCTAATTGCCCAGACTACTTGGGATCAAACGGGAAAATTGTTTGGGACCTCATATACCCCCTACTGGAGAAAGGCTACCACCTGTATGTAGACAACTTCTACACATCTCTGCCCCTGTTCCACAACCTTCACCAAAAGAAGACGCCTGCATGTAGTACCGTAAAAAAGAACTGGAAGGGCTTTCCTCAAAGTCTGGTCAATAAGAAATTGAAAAAAGGAGAAACGGCAAGTCTACGAAACAACGAGATTTTGGCAGTGAAGTGGAGCGACAAAAGAGATGTCTTTATGTTGTCTTCAATCCACGATGATACTTTCATGGAAATCCCCAGAAGAAATGGCCCCATACAGAAACTTAAATGCATGTATGATTATAATTTGTTTATGGGGGGAGTCGACTTGAATGACCAGATGCTGGAACCGTACCTTGCCACATACCATTGGTATAAAAAAGTCGCAATTTATTTTTTTCAATTGGCCATATACAATTCATATATAATTTATCGTAACTCCACCCAAAACTCCAAACGCTTCCTTGGCTACCAGGAGGAAGTTTTCACTGCCCTTATATTCCCAAACGGCCTACCAGAAAATATCCGATCAGATGTTCTAAGTCGACTCTCCGAACACCACTTTCCCGATAAAATCCCTCCCAAACCAACAGGCCAACGACGGCAAAAAAAATGTAAGGTGTGGGTGTGTACCAGAGCAGGATTCAGAAGAGACACATCTTTTTATTGTGCACAATGTCCTTCTGAACCAGGCCCCTGCGTAGGTGAATGTTTTCGCCGTTACCATACTTCACTAAATTATTAGTGAAGTATGGTAAACGTAAGCCTCCGTTCCTGCAATTTACCCTCACACCCCTTATGCCACTGCCTCCTCTGTAACTGACCCTGGCTTGTTATTTGACCACGCTTCTGCCTAACAATTCTGTACATACCTCTGCCTGATCTGGAACTGAAGAGATTTGGGTAGGAGAAGCCTCTACCCCTGTCCCCATTCTGTCCTGAATGAGGCCCTACTTCTGCCTGTAGGACTTACTGCCGTCATGCCTCTGCCTGTCGCACTGACCACACCACATGGACCTGCCTACTACCAGGACCAATATTTTTGGCACTGCGGACAATATCTCTGCCTGCACTGACCCTGGACTTTATATGGACAGTAACCCTGCCTGCTGCCTGGACAATTGTGTTCGCCGCTGCTGACCAAGTCCCTGCCTGCTGCCTGGACCAGTGCTATCCTCCTGTGTACAACTGCGCTACTACAACCACAGGTAATATTTTGTTTACGCTTTGCTCAGCATAATGTATTTTGGGGTGTAATTCTTGGTATGTGCATGTTATGTGTCCCTGGAACACCAGACGTGTTCCTTGCATGTTGAATCTATGTATGTGGCCAGGCTGTGTAGAAGTCTCACACATGTGGTATCACCATACTCAGGAGGAGTAGCAGAATGTATTTTGGGGTGTCATTTTTGCTATCCAAATGCTATGTGTTGGAAATATCTTATAAACGGACTACTTTGTGTAAAAAAAATGCGTTTTCATTTTTTTTCCACATTTTCCAAAAACTTCTGGAAAAATGAACAGTTGGTGTGTTAGCTTTCCAAAATGGAGTCATTTTGTGGGTGTTTCCATTGTCCTGGTGCTCCAGGGCCTTCAAAAGTGTAATAGGTGGTTGAGAAATGTGATGTGTAATTTATGCTCCTAGAACACCTGATGGTGCTCCATGCATGTTGGGCCTCTGTATGTGGCCAGGCAGTGAAAAAGTCCCACACATGTGGTATCGTAATACTCAGGAGGAGTAGCAGAATGTATTTTGGGGTGTCATTTTTGCTATCTAAATGCTATGTGTTGGAAATATCTTATAAATGGACAACTTTGTGTAAAAAAAAATGCGTTTTCATTTTTTTCCACATTTTCCAAAAACGTCTGGAAAAAAATAAACCATTCAAAAGACTAATTATGCCTCATAGATTATACGTTGGGGTGTAAGCTTTCCAAAATGGGGTCATTTTGTGGGTGTTTCCATTGTCTCGGTGCTCCGGGGCCTTCAAAAGTGTAATAGGTGGTTGAGAAATGTGATGTGTAATTTATGCTCCTAGAACACCTGATGGTGCTCCATGCATGTTGGGCCTCTGTATGTGGCCAGGCAGTGAAAAAGTCACACACATGTGGTATCGTAATACTCAGGAGGAGTAGCAGAATGTATTTTGGGGTGTCATTTGTGGTATACATATGCCATGTGAGAGAAATAAGCTATTACAATGACAATTTTGTGGGGGGGGGGGAAAAAATCTCAATTTTGCAAAGAATTGTGGGAAAAAAATACAACTTCAAATAACTCACCATGCCTCTAACTAAATACATTGAAATGTCTACTTTCCAAAAAGTGGTTATTTGGGGGGCATTTGTACTTTCCTGGCTTGTTAGGGTCTCAGGAAATGAGATAGGCCACCAGTACATCAGATGTGATAATTTTTTTATGATTTGCACCATAGCTTGTAGACTCTAAAACTTTCACACAGACCAAATAATTTCCACACATTTTTGGTTATTTTTACCAAAGATATGTAGCAGTATAACTTGTGGCCAAAATTTATGAAGAAAAATTACTAATTTGCAAAATGTTATCACAGAAATTAAGAAAAATTCATTTTTTTTCAAAATTTTCTGTCTTTTTTCATTTATAGCGCAAAAAATAAAAAAACCAGAGATGATCAAATACCACCAAAATAAAGCTCTATTTTGTCATTCAAAGTGTGAGAGCACTGAAAGCTGAAAATTGGTCTGGATAGGAGGGGGGTTTAAGTGACCAGTAAGCAAGTGGTTAAGCAATGCCAGAATCAAGCACAGATTTAAGCTTTCCTAAAAGAAAAGGTAGCTGCCAAGCAGGCCATCAGAGTTAGATCAATATCCAGGGGATGTGGTTCTCCAGCTTCACTAAAAGATTGTAAAATTACTTCCTTGTTAAAGTTGAAGGAGAAAGACACATTAGGGATAAAAGAGGTCCGAGGGTTTCAGGATTCTTCTGTCCAGATAGAATGTTTGTTGAGGCTCTTTGAGTACAAAGCCTGCAGCTCTGACACCATTTCACAGAGGTTGTGGCAACCAGAAATACAGTCTTCTGGGTTGGATTGCAGAGTGTAGCCAATTCTGTAGGGTAGATATGAGACTTTGATAGAGCTGAGGACCATAAGTCCCACTTAGGAAACAATGGTTTCCTGGCAGGTCTATAACTTCATGCAATCCTTTATAGAATTGTATCACTAAAGAGTTAAGGGCTCCTTAAACCCCTGTAAGTGCAGACAAGGCTGAACCTTGAACTTTAAGAATATTTGAACCTAGCCCCTTGTCCAGCCCCATTTATAAGAACTGCAGAGCCTTGACTGTATTTGGTGATAACAGACTCCAGGCTTTTACTGCATGAAATTTGCAAATTTTACCCATATTCTCTGGTAAGCCTTATTCATGGAGATTTCTCTGGCTTGACACAAGGTAGCCACTACCTGTACTGAGCACCTTTGACTTGGTAGCCTCCACCTCTCAACTTCCATGCCATCAAAAGTAGTCTCATGGGGCTGGATGGCAAAACTGGCCAAGACACAGCAGATCCATCATCACTGGCAGAGGCAGTGTTGACTCAATGCTCAACTGTATGAGAGACAGATACCAGAGCCTCCTCAGCCAAAAATAATATAATTGCAATTATCGATACTGGAAGTTCCACTGACAGCCTAAGAATTCTACACTTCCACTGCTGTCTAGGCAGAGTACAACTCTCTTTCCTCTTATAAAAGGAGTGAATGACAGAAGGGCTTTGAACACTGCTGTCAGTACGAGAGCATTTAATACTATGTATAAAAAATGGAAAAATTGCGCTATGAAAAATTAAATTAAATTAAAAATACGAAACTTTGTCGAAAGCTGCAATTCTCCTGTATAACACCAACACAGTAAGAATATATTCAGAGAAAAATAGAATCGCGCTAAACCTTTGAAGGTTTAGTGCAATTCTATTTTTCATTCAATACTATGCCTCCTTAGCTGCAGCCTGCTCTTTGAAACGCATCCCCCAAACTTTATGGCTGGGGTCTGATGTGATAATGTTCCAATTGAAAACAACAATTGGTCAGTTAAGAAGTTAAGAAGAACCAAGGATACTTAGGCACTGTTCTGCTGGAAGAGATTTCGCTCCCAAAGCACCTTTGACTTTCTCTATAAGAGGACGGATCTTCCCTTGTGGAAATTCTACTGACTTTTTCTGTGTATCCAAAAACGTCCCCAATAACTCATTCTATGGGCTGGGCAGAAGAAGCTCTTCTTTCAATTAATTAGCCATAAACATTTTGTAGATTGTGTAGCAGAGCATCCTGATGCCAGATAGATCTCCCAATTAGAAAATTGGCTAGAAAAAGGATCCCATCCAGGTAGTTGTGTATTCTCATCCCCCTCACTATTGCAGACAGTAGGACCTTTGGGAGGTAGACAGAACCAAGGGGAGGCACTGAAACTGGTAGCGGAACTGAAATGCAGGATGGATTGGGACAAGTAAGTAGGTGCCTGATAAACCTACAAAGAGCATCTGATCTCCCAGATTTATCAAAAATTTTAATGTAGGAGTGCTGAACCTCATGTGGATGCGTTTTAATGGGATGGGTGGTTTGTGGTCCAAGAAGCTGCTCACCAGCGACTGTAGGGTCTTGCTGGACCCCCAGAGGAGTTTGTTGAAGCTTTGAAAGGATGGGAGCGCCACACCAGAAAAATATTAACAGCGCTCGTGGAGAGAGAAGTAAAAATGGTGTATATCACTTTAAAAGTCCTCCTTGTGATGTTAGTAACTCACAACATCACCAAAAGGGTACCTCTACCACATAGAATACACGCTTACCAGTTAGCAAGCATTTTAACGCTTGTGGCTTAATACCCAGTCAAATGGCAGCGTATCACGTAAACTTCACATGTACTGGAGCAGAGCAGATGATCTAAGCCCTTTCCTAAGATCCAAAGGAGCCAAAATCTTTTTCAATTGGTGTGCTCAGAAGGATGACCCAAAAGAAAAAAACTTGCTTATAGTGCAAAACCAATTAATGTTTTATTATAAAGAATAGTAATGCACTTACATTGGAGGCACATAAAACAGCATGTATATGAAAAGCGGCCAGCTAGTGTAAACACTTGTCCTTCCGGGATCGTAACAGAGTGGTGATGGCAGCACGTCCCCCCTCCCAACACATTTCGTCACAATCTGACATCGTCCTGCGGTGCCCTAGTCGCCAGTCGCATTAATGATGCATCCAACATCAGAGGAGACAACAGCAAGGTTGACCTTTGGCTCTTTCAGAGGATACAGTTTTGACAACCTGTTGTTTATACAGGACTTTTTCTCTGACCCCTGCTATTCTTCCTGAATCACCTCCTCCAGTCGTTCAATGAAGGGAAGTTAGTACTTTATAACCCTGGAGTTTCCTTCACTTCACCCCAGGCAATTACGCCCTTAATGTCTCTTGTAAAAGGCTCTATTGGCCAGATGTGAAAGCCTGTGGCCCCTTTAATGTCTTCATCCTCAGACAAGCTTTCCAATTTGGACACCGCCTACTGGCTATGATTGGAAGTGCTAGGCAATTCAGCCACTGACTGAGGAGTACAGGCTTCATGTATCGACTTCTTGGCCGATTCTTTAATCAAGGCCACGACTTTCCTGACATCCCCTTCTTTGTCAGTTGCCACTTCCTTCAAACAGACTTGACATACTAGCTAGTCAGTCAATGACTTTCCATGACAAACGCAACAACCATTAGGGTTGGTAACTTGTGGTGTTTGCAAAAGAGAGGCGAGATGATGACCTTGATCAACGTTGCCTGGATGTCTGTGCCTAAATGGTGACTGTTCTGGCCTATAGAAGGCTCCCTCCATCTTGAGGTCCTTGCAGGACTGTATGCTGCTTGTTCCAGGCAGACTTGACATACTAGCTTGTCAGACAATGACTTTCCATCACAAATGCAGCAACTATTAGGACTGGTAGCCTGTGATATTTGTAGATGGGGAGCAATGATAATGAAAGGTGAGATGATTACCTTGATCCGTATTGCCTGTCTTAGATTGTCTCAGATGGTGACTTGTCTTGACTTTTAGAAGGCTCCCTCCATACTGAGGTTGTCCTTACAGGCTGTAGATATTATGACATTATTGGCTCACTTTTTCTTCAATATCTTCACCACTTACCAATTCCCTTTACCTTAAAAGCAATGGGTGGTCTGACTGGGCAGTGTTCCCCATAGAAACAGAGCAAAGAAGCAGAATGAAATGAAAAACAGCCTGACACAGTGATCCTAGAGCAAGCATTGAGAAGGAAATATAAAAATGCAGCAGGCAAGCATTGAGAAGGAGCTATAAAAAAATGGACTGATTACTGTCTAAATGTCACTGGCAGGGAAGGGGTTAACAGTAGGGGGAGATCAAGGGGTTAACTGTGTTACCTAGGGAGTGATTCTAACTGTGGGGGATGGGACTGCCAGAATGAACAACAGATCGCTCTCCTCACCCCTGACAGCACGGAGATCTGTCTGTTTACAATGACATATCTCCATTCTGTCTCTGTGTGGAGCGATCGCAAGTGCCCGGCGGGCACTCACATGAAGAAGATTCAAAAGCGCTTGTTTGCTACATAAGATTCACAGCACACACTCCACCAACAAGATGGCCGCCGCGTCGCGGCATACGCTCGCGTCACGTCTAGTGACAAGCCCCACCCTACGCGTTTGTCATGAATTGACGTAGTCAGGGGCGTAGCCAGACGTGCAATAAGGAGCATTATATAGACAGGACAATTGGCTAAAGGCGGAAATCAGTTGCGTTCCAACCAGCAGGAAGTTGTCTCAATTAACAAGACAAACATCCCGCAGGCCGGACATCCATTCCATTGCGTTCCAACCAGCAGGAGGTCAACCGAGTAAACAAAACCAGATGGACACTCCGCTGGCCGGATACTCACTTCACAGCAATAATAACACTGCCATGATGGAACAGAATGTGGTTATATTTAACCACTTCAATACAGGGCACTTAAACACCTTCCCGCCCAGACCAATTTTCAGCTTTCAGTGCTCTCACATGTTGAATAACAATTACGCTGTCATGTTACACTGTATCCAAACAAAATTTTTATCATTTTTTTCTCACAATTAGAGATTTCTTTTGGTGGTATTTAATCACTGCTGGGTTTTTTATTTTTTGAGATATAGGCGAAAAAAGAGCAAAAATTTTGAAAAAAACCCCACTTTTGTTTAGTTTCTATTGTAAAATTTTGCAAATAAGTCATTTTTCTTCATAAATTTGGGCCAAGATTTATACTGCTACATATCTTTGGTAAAAATAACCCAAATTAGTGGATATTATTTAGTCTGTGTGAAAGTTACAGAGTCTACAAGTTAGGGTTCAAATCACTGAAAATTGATCACATGTGATCACACCTGATGTACTGAAGGCCTATCTCATTTCTTGAGACACTAACAATCAAGGAAAGTACAAATACCCCACAAATGACCACTTTTTGGAAAGTAGACAGTCCAAGGTATTTAGTAGGAGGCATAGTGAGTTTTTTGAAGTTGTAATTTTTTCCCACAATTCTTTGGAAAATTGAGATTTTTTTTTTTTAACACAAACTTATCGTATTGACAGGTTATTTCTTGAACACAGCATATGCATACTTGCAACTACACCCAAAAATACATTCTGCTACTCCTCCTGAGTATGGCAAAACCACATGTGTGAGACTTTTACACAGCCTGGCCACATACAGAGGCCCAACATACAAGTAGCACTTTCAAGCATTCTAGGAGCAAAATTACACATATAATTTCATGATGACCTATCTCAATTTGAAGGCCTTGGAGCACCAGGACAATGGAAATGCCCACAAAATGACCCCAAGAAAACACCCCAACGTATAATCTGTAAGGCATGATGAGTCTTTTGAATGGTTCATTTTTTTCCAGAAGTTTTCAGAAAACGTGGGAAAAAAATGAAAACGCTTTTTTTTTTACACAAAGTTGTCCATTTATAAGATATTTCCAACACATAGCATTTACATAGCAAAAATGACACCCCAAAATACATTCTGCTACTCCTCTTAAATACAGCGATACCACATGTATGAGACTTTTACACAGCCTGGCCACATACAGAGGCCCAACATCCAAGTAGCACCTCCAGGCATTCTAGGAGAAAAATTACACATATCATTTCATGGCCCTTTATATTTCTAACACATAACATGTACATACCAAATAACAAAAGATTACCTGTGACTTTAGTAGTGCAGTGATCCACAGAAGAGAGCATTTGTCCAGGCAGCAGGCAGGAATGTGATCAGCGACAACAAAATCAATCGTCCAGGCAGCAGGCAGGAATACTGTCCATAGTTAGTACAGGCAGAGATACAGTCAGCACAGCCAAAGCATTGGTCCAGGTAGCAGGCAGAGATGTCCAGGCAGAAATACTGTCCATAGCCAGTAGAGGCAGCAGGCCGAGATATGGTCAACACAGCCAAAGTATTGGTCCAGGCAGCAGAAAGAAACACGGTCCATAAAGTCCTGGGTCATTACAGACAGCGATATGGTCAACACAGCCAAAGTATTGGTCAAGGCAGCAGGAAGGACTATCAAGCTTAGGGCCAGGGGGACAGGGGTAGAGGCTTCTCCCACCCAAATCTCTTTGAAGCCTCCAGGCAACCAGACCCTGTTCTGGGAACACAGAAAACCAAAAACTGATTTTCTCTACTCAGAATATTATTCTGAAGCCCCTCACATATGTGAGACCCCTGTGTACTGAAGTAGAAGGGCAAAAGATCAGTCCAAGTGGCAGGCAAAAACATGGTAGATTTAACAGGCCGAGGTCGGTGCACGTGGAAGTCAGAAATGTAGTTAAAACGGCAGGCAAAGGCATCATCGGTAAACAGGCTGAGGTTGGTGCACGTGGAAGTCAGAAACGTGGTTAAAACAGCAGGCAAAGGTATCATCAGTAAACAGGCTGAGATTGGTGCACGTGGAAGACAGAAACGTGGTTAAAACGGCAGGCAAAGACATTGTCGATAAACAGGCCAGGGCCAGTTAACATAGAAACATGGTGGCAGGCAAATGATCCACACAGGTAATTGAAATGGGGAAATGGCAGTCTGTTACTAATAAGGGGAACTAATATCTGATGGGTGTGTGATAATTTTTGATCACAGATACACAGGCCAGGTTGGAAGGGACAATGGAGACAATAATTACTTGTATCTCTTCTAGCTCCTCCACTTGCGCATACACAACATCTCTTTTGGCGTCTTCTTCCGGATTCTGCGGGGGGAATGCTATAGGGAAAATGTTGCTCATGAAGTTGACTCACACTATCAGAGCGAATGCTTCCTGGGGCTTCCCTGAACGGTCTAGTATGGAATTTAGGGGGACCCCCATGTCATTTTTTTTTTAAATTTTGGTTCGGGGTTCCCCTGTGGGGAATTCCCATGCTGCTTTTATCAATGAACTTTTATGTGTATTGTCGGACCGGCAATGCAATAGCTGCATTTCCTTTGAAATGTCATTTTGCTGTCAGACTGTTCTAAACATGGGAAACATGCGCCCTTTTACAGGCATACTATAGACACCCCCCAGCTACGAAATTTAAAGGGATATTACACTTTTATTGTTTGACTTTAAGCATTATTAAAATCACTGCTCCTGAAAAAACGGCCGTTTTTAAAACTTTTTTTTGCATTGATCCATGTCCCCTGGGGCAGGACCCAGGTCCCCAAACACTTTTTATGACAATAACTTGCATATAAGCCTTTAAAATTAGCACTTTTGATTATTCATGTTTGTGTCCCATAGACTTTAACGGTGTTCGCATGTTCGAACAAACTTTTTTCCTGTTCGCATGTTCAGGTGTGAACCGAACAGGGGGGTGGTCGGCTCATCCCTAATCATGGCCATATGAAACAGATGAAATGCAACTTTCTTATCCCAATAATTGGACTTGCGGGTTGACAAATATGGTTGTAGCATCTGATCATTTAAATCCACCCCCCTATATACAAATTGTAGTCATGGACACATTCAGGCTTTACTTCATGTCTTCTCTGAACCTCCACCAAGGTGTCATTGTAAATGGTAGTCATCATGTGAACATTCTTCTTGTCCCGCCACTTCATGGCCAACACCTCCTCATTCCTCATGAATGTGACTTCTCCCTTTTGTAGCCGTTTTGATAGTAAACTTTGTGGGAAACCCTTCCTATTTTTTCTAAAGGTACCGCAGGCCAGGGTTTTTTCACGATACAGGTGACAGAAAAGGGGTAAGCTGCTGTAGTAATTATCTACATATAAGTGGTAACCTTTTTTGAGCAGGGGGTATGCAAGGTCCCACACAATTTTACCACTGGTTCCTATACATGCGGGGCACTCACGGGGATGGAGCTGGGAGTCTTTGCCCTCATAGATACGAAATGTGTACACGTATCCAGTGGCTTAATCACACAATTTATTCAATTTCAACCCAATTTCAACCCGTACCTGGCTTTCTTACTTAGGGTATACTGCTTGAACTGCAGCCTGCCAGTAAAGTGGATAATGAATTCTTCTACACAAATATTTTGGTCGGGGATAAATACTTCAGAAAATCGTTTGGTAAAAGAATTTATTAGGGGGCGAAGCTTATATAATTTGTCGTGGTTGGGATGATCTTGGGGAGGGCACTGCGAATTGTCATTGAAATGTAGGAAATGCATAATCATATTGTACCATGTCCTGGACATGACAGAAGAATATATGGGCATGTGGTGGATGGGGTGAGTGGACCAGTAGGCATGCAGTTCATTTTTCGTTGTAAGCCCCATATTAAAAGTAAGGCCCAAAAACAATTTGAATTCATCTAGTGTGAGACGTCGCCAATTAAACATACGGACGTAAGACGAATTGGGGTTGGCAGCAATAAATTGCTCTGCATAGAGATTTGTTTGGTCCACCATGTACTGCAACAAATATTTGGGAAAAAAAATAGAAATAGTCCAATTGTGAAAAATTTGAAGTGTTGGGCCGCACACCTGGCTGTGCAGTGAAAGAGGAGATTTTAGCAGATCCTGAGTTGGCAGGCAACCATAAGGGGTTTGCCAGGGCATCGGTCAGGTAGGACTGGGCCCGGATTCTTTGGCCTGGATGTGCAATTCCAGTACTTGTACTGGGCTCCTCTTCCTGGGGTCTGGTGCTGCTGCAGACGTGAGTTTTGACGCACAACCTTTAACTCATTTTATACAAGTAAAATATTTGTATATAAAACCTTTTTTCATTTCCTGTTTATTTACTGAAAACAATTTTTTTTTTTTTTTTTATAAAAATACATTTTTTTAGAATCATTCCATGACGTATGCTCCTGATGAGCGGTTGCTATACCGCGAAACGTGTAGAGCTTTGATTATTACCAATCTTCACACATCATGGAATACCAAGATTTCAATGATTCCTATTACCTCCATAAGTATCTGTCATGGCATTAAATCCTTTTATTATCTGCATTATTTGTCCTAATTTTCATGGCTCTCTGTGGGTCTAATCACAGTAATAATTGTACACATGTATGTTGATTATTATCTCTGCTCTCTGTGTGACAATGGATCATGACTTATTGTGCAACTTATGTGTATCTTATGTATAATCAATCCATGGTTTATTATATAGAGGCTTGATGCCCACAGCATTTTAGAGGTTGGATGCCCAAAATGTTTTTTATACACCATGGATTATATCAAATAAATGAATTTTGGTCACTTGACCTGCGTTGTGCTGCTGTGTGCTTCATTTAAAGTCCCACTTCTTCTCCATTTTTTTTATAACCAATGACCGGGATGGAGGCGAGCATCCCTTTGGTGCTAGCCTCATTTAAAGTCCCAAAACTTTCCTCTTTTTTAAATACATAATCCTGGATGGAAGCACACAGCAGCAGTCACACATTTATTTTCATATCTATGTAGACCATTGGTATCAGTGGTCCCACAATCAACCTCTCCTACTGATGTATTGGTTGTGTGTCCTGCTGGGTCTGCGTCTGCGATCCCTGGACGGTGTTTTTGATATCGCTGATCTGTCTGCATTTGCTCGCCTCCGTTGGCTGCGGTGTTTCACGTGGGTCTCCTACCCCTCTCCCTGCCCATGATTGTCAGGGAGGGGGCGGATGCATGGTCCTTCCCTCTCTGCATCACGTCACATCCGCCGGTCGCAGGGCGTCCTTGTGGCGCTATGTTTCCGGCTGTGTGTCGCTGTTCGGTGGACACACTGGGGAGATGGACTGGCGCTAATCGCCCGATGGCTGAGCCGCCCAGGTGAAAGTGCTCCACTCCCAGGTGTTGTCTGCTGACTTGATGTGGGGGGTTGGGCCATGATGGAACACCTATATAGGCATCTCCAAGGCTGGCCATCACACACTGCACTTTCCTTCCTGTTTATCATCACACTCACATGCATGGAGTTGTCCACTCTGTGCACACCAGGTATTATTCCTTCCCTTTTCTTACTAATTTTCCTTTGTATTTTTGCTTTATCTTCACCCCTTCCTATCCCACTCTCTCTCTCCCTATTTCAACCTTTGTCCTCACATCACTCTTTTTCTATTTGTTTCACTTTCACACACCCACACACATCACTATGATTTGTTTCATATAGGTTTTCCACATAGAGGTCCGCATCCTACACTCATTGCACCTACCAGCAATGGTTTTGCCTATGGTTGTTGTTCTCATTCCCGCAGACCACCCTGGCGTCGGGCAGCTTTGCATTGCAGCTCTCTGCGATTCTGCATACTGTTTCACTGGATCCCTGATGCAGACGTGAGTTTTGACGCACAACCTTTAACTCATTTTATACAAGTAAAATATTTGTATATAAAACCTTTTTTCATTTCCTGTTTATTTACTGAAAACAATTTTTTTTTTTTTTTTTATAAAAATACATTTTTTTAGAATCATTCCATGATGTATGCTCCTGATGAGCGGTTGCTATACCGCGAAACGCGTAGAGCTTTGATTATTACCAATCTTTACACATCATGGAATACCAAGATTTCAATGATTTCAATTACCTCCATAAGTATCTGTCATGGCATTAAATCCTTTTATTATCTGCATTATTTGTCTTAATTTTCATGGCTCTCTGTGGGTCTAATCACAGTAATAATTGTACACATGTATGTTGATTATTATCTCTGCTCTCTGTGTGACAATGGATCATGACTTATTGTGCAACTTATGTGTATCTTATGTATAATCAATCCATGGTTTATTATATAGAGGCTTGATGCCCACAGTATGTCACAGTACAAGTTGGAATACATAGTTCACCCAATGAACTCTAGCTCCCCAGTGCCAGAAGCACTGATGCAGCCCCAGACCATGACACTCCTACCACCATGCTTGACTGTAGGCAAGACACACTTGTCTTTGTACTCATCACCTGGTTGCTGCCACGCATGCTTGACACCATCTGAACCAAATAAGTTCATCTTGGTCTCATCAGACCACAGGACATGGTTCCAGTAATCCATGTCCTTAGTCTGCTGTCTTCAGCAAACTGTTCTTTCGGCTTTCTTGTGCATCATCTTTAGAAGAGGCTTCCTTCTGAGACGACAGCCATGCAGACCAACTTGATGCAGTGTGCGGCATATGGTCTGAGCACTGACAGGCTGACCCCACACCCCCTCAACCTCTGCAGCAATGCTGGTAGCACTCATATGTCTATTTCCCAAAAAAAAACCCTCTGGATATGACGCTGAGCATGTGCACTCAACCTCTTTGGTCAACCATGGCGAGGCCTGTTCTGAGTGGAACCTGTCCTGTTAAACCCCTGTATGGTCTTGCCCACTGTGCTGCAGCTCAGTTTCAAGGTCTTGGCAATCTTCTTATAGCCTAGGCCATCTTTATGTACAGCAAAATTATTTTTTCAGATCCTCAGAGAGTTATTTGCCATGAGGTGCCATGTTGAGCTTCCAGTGGCCAATATGAAAACACCAAATTTAACACACCTGATCCCCAATCACACCTGAGTCCTTGTAACACTAATGTGTCACATGACACTGGGGAGGGAAAATGGCTAATTGGGCCCAATTAGCACATTTTCACTTAGGGGTGTACTCACTTTTGTTGCCAGCGGTTTAGACATTAATGGCTGTGTGTTGAGTTATTTTGAGGGGACAGCAAATTTACACTGTTATACAAGCTGTACACTCACTACTTTGCATTCCAGCAAAGTGTAATTTCTTCAGTGTTGTCCAATGAAAAGATATAATAAAATATTTACAATAAATGTGAGGGTGTACTCACTTTTGTGAGATATTGTAATTATAAAATTCATATAAAAATAAATGCAACACATGCAAGAACCAGCAAAATGATGCATTACTAATTAATGCGTTTACATTCCATTCCACATTGATGCCGAAGGGACTATAGGTCTTGGCCTTATATATCCACTCAGTCTCAAGCCTAGAGAAACCTCTGGTTATATGACTCCCTCTCCAGTTCTTGATATATTTGTTTATCCCAAAGAACACAGTGCCCTTTAGGTTCCGATTGTGGTGAGTATCATACTGTTTTAAAAGACAATGCTTGGGGTAGCCATTCTTGATGTTAGTCACATGCTCCTTCAATCTAACCTGGAGCATGCAAGTGGTCCGACCAATATATTCCAAACCACATGGACACATAATAAGGTAGACCACGTGTTTGGTGGTGCAAGTAAAAGGGTTTTATAGAAAAATGTTCATGGGTAGAGTTAGACTGAAATGTATCAGTCCTTCCCTGACACCCTATTCGGAGGATCAATAATACTGGGCGCTACCTGAAGCCTCAAAGGTGGCGCCCCTCTATAGACAAGCATAGGGCGTTCAGGCAAGAGGGGTCCTAAAATCCTATCATTCTGTAGAACATTCCAATGCCTATAAATTATCTTTTTAATCATCTGTTTACTATACCCCCTTCTCAGGAGGTGTGCTTGTAGGTCCCTTGCCTGAATCTGGAAGTCCTCCTCTTTACTGCAGTTTCTTTTTTATCTTAAATATTGACTATATGGTATACTGTTCTTGAGTGTTTCCAGATGAGCACTTTTCGCGTGGAGATTTGTATTGGCTGATGTTGCTTTTCTAAATAGGTCAGTAGTTAAATTACCATCCAATTCCTTTATAATTTGTATATCTAGGAAGGTGACTTTTTCTTGGTCACACTCCATAGTACATTTCTAATTTAGGGGATTTTGACCAATCCAAATCATAAAGTTTTCCTAATCACCATGCGTGCCCGTCCAGATCATAAATATATCGTCAATAAACCTGTGCCAGGACATTGACGAATCAGCACTGAAGAACACCGATCGCTCCCACCCCCCCAGGTACAGGTTGGCATACAATGGGGCACATTTAGTTCCCATCGCAACCCCCTGCACCTGAAGGTAGTGGGAGCCACTGAATACAAAAAAATTTCTTGACAGGACATACTCAAGAAATTCCAAAAAAAAGGCATTGTAAGGTCACATGGTGGGATCCTTTTCTTTAAGAAATTCGACAATAGCAGTAATTCCTTGTATGTGAGGTATTGAGCAATATAAGGCCTCAACATCAATTGTTACTAGCCACACATCTGCTGGCACAACAATATCTTCCAGAACTTTCAATAAATCCCTTGTATCCTGTACATAAGAAAGTAGGGATATTACAAAGGGCCTTAAATAATCGTCTACTTACTAGCCTTTTCTGAGATACAGTTAATACCCAACACAATTGGTGGGCCCGGTGGAGTTTCTTTGTTCTTATGTACCTTTGGTAAGGAATAAAATGTTGGTATGACCGGATATTGAACATTAAGAAATTCATACATGTTCCTCTTAATTAGGCCTGCCGTGTATGCTCTTCCCACAATCTCCCTAAATTCCTTATAGAATATTTCAATTTGTGTTTCTGGAATCCGTCTGTACCAAGCCTTGTTATTAATAAAGGCCATACACATCTTAATATATTTAGGTCAATCCACGATTACCACATTACCCCCTTAGCCGATGGTTTAATTATGATACTTTCATTCCTAGTCAAACTCGATAGGGCTTCTTGTTGAGGTAGGGTGAGAATACTGTCCTTAATATTAGAGTCTGGCAAACATCTAATATCATGGAAGACTTTTTGGACAAATGACCAAATATGTATATTTCTTTACAAAGGAGGGAAAGAGTGAGATTTGTTTTTGTTCTCAAGAATGACCTTCATTTTCAGGTCAGGGACTCTATTAGGGGGTGTATCAGGATCTAGGGATTCCCCAGGATTACTTTTCTCCCAAAGATGCATTAGATCTTTCAGCGCCCTGAAATCATTGATGGTAAAATCTTTCCAGAGCTCCATATCACAAGTTTTTTGTACCTATGGAGTAACCGTAGTGTCATGAATAACATGAAACAGTAATTTCTTTGCAAAGAGCATAACGTCCTTAGCCCATTCAAATGTATTTGTTTTTTGGGTGGGACAGAAAGTTAGTCCCAACTCCAAAACTAATTTTTCATCCTTAGTCAATTGGTGTGAAGATAAGTTAATAACTTGTAATTTATTTTTCTCTAATTCTTCTTGTTCATGTAGGACCCATGCTGCCCTGCTTCTTGGAGTCCCCCAAAGGGAGTTTGAAGGAAAGAAAACTGCTTGATTCCTCCATCAATACAGTCAGTGATGACGGGGAAATCCATCCTGATGAGCTATTGTGTTTCCCATCCATCAGAATACAATAATCACTGCTGGCAGTGATAGCCACTGGCAGTGATTGAAAAAAAAAAAGATAGGCCAGTTGTACTGAAGTTGATTGATAGATCGTATTCAGTACAACCAGCCTGCCTATAGATGAAACAAAATTGAGCCGATTACTGCTGAAATGTGTGCCTGGCCTACTGTATGTGTCAATTAGTATATGCCCCTGCTCTTTTCAATAGACTCTAAGGCAATGGATCTCGCATCTAGTGATTACAATTGCAATTGGTACAAATATTTACCTTTTTATGGGTAGTGGTATTGGTATAAAGATTATGTGGAACTTAACCTGATACCTGTAATATAATGATATCCAGCCATTGCTTTATATCTGTTTTCTGTATAGGTGTGCCTTCTTGGAGAAATATTTTTTTTTCGGTGGCAGGCTTCTGTCATTAAGTGACTAACACAACTGGCAAATAGTCTGTGCTTATGTGTTAAAGAAGCCTAAATTAAAAGGTGATACTGATATGCTATTTATTGTTTAGTTTGGATGAGACCATATCATTTTCACAGAGGACAAATCATTTTATTTATTATTTACTTATTTATTTGCAATTTGAATAAAATGTAAATTACGTTGAGTAAAAGCCACTAAGTGCTATCACAAGCTGATAATTCAGGGTCATGGTGTGTGTCTTTAGAAAAGCATTGAGTACACACAGACTAAATGTTGCTTTGTCTCTCTTCCAGGTGATCAGAATAATCTGAAACAGCCTAGGCTATGGTCATTCCCTGATTCATATATCACAGGATACTTTAACAGTGCTTCTGACACTTGTCCTCCTGCTTACCGGGCCACATATGGCGCAGACTTTGGATACTGCCAATGGTGAAAGTTACTTTAATTTATAGTTACTTTGCAAAAGTCCACTATAAGAGCATACAGTGCCTGCTTCTAGCTTTGTTATACAGTAAAGCCTCTATAAAATGTTCCTCTGACATTGATTTTAATTGTCTTGATTTGACTGTCCAGACATTTGGGATAAGTCCTGTCCACCTGCTAATACCCTGCCCAATGAGAGTATCCTTATGAGTTAAAAAGGCACACTAATAGCACAGGGAAATGACAGATGGGTGGAGAGTAGTCCCAAATTCAGGGTAGTCCAAGTGAACCTTGTTTCAGAGAGCTGAGTTTTTGGCTAATGCATGTAATAGCAGGTGGCTTGGGATGATTTATTCTATGTAAGACATTTTGTTTTAAAAAGTGTAGAGTAATAGGTTTGCTTTACCTGTATATTAAAAAATCTGCTTTCATGTAATTATTATTTATAAAAATCAGAGACAGATTCCATTTATACTCATGGTACATTTCCATGATTAACAGGCATTGGTAGGCACATTAATAACAAAGAGATGTACAGATTATATGGAGTGCCGCTGCTTTTTTGCATTTAACATCATCAGTTAATTTAAGTGAACTAAGCCAAGAGAAATGCATTTAGCTTTCTTCAGCTAACCTAAGGCACAGGAATGTCCACAGTTCATTTAATATGAAGCTTTTTTTAATGTACTCAACTTGCATCTTGTATTCCAATTTTGGAAATAATCATGTACAATCCCCATGTTGTCATTTCTTTAATATCACATCTGTACTTAGTATGCACCTAATTACCTCAATTTGTGTCAGTTTTGTGTTCCACCTGGAATACCACATTGGACTAATGAGACAGTCAGCTACACATATCTTATTAACATCTGCTCTGTAATTTGCTTCAGATTTGGTACAGCCTTTAAATCTTTCTCTAATGTTTCTCAAAGGAACTGACATCTAAGAACAGAGAGAATATCTACTTCCATTATGCCTATGACGGCACTGCATTTCAATTCACATGCACAGTTCCACATGGCAAACACAGTTATACTGCTCTTTTATTTATGTTTTATGTCTGTTCTGTTTGTTATAAACGAGGACACATTCATCAGCTGCTTAATCTTGCTATATAACACAGGTGGAGAAACTCCAAAACACGAAATGAAGAAAAACAAGATCTCAATATGAACAAAGGAAAGCAACCAACTCTGTCTATAGAAATCACTTTTTACTGTCTGACATCTGATCTAAACTCTGATATAATGCCACAAATTAATGAATGATGCATCCACTGGAACAATATGCAATAAATAGCAAAGTATTCCTTGGAGAAAAATCTCAGATGCTATAATCATAAACAATAAATTACTTTACCTCTGACTTTCTATTGTTACCTTTTTGTTATTTGCCAAGGTAATTGCTTTTGTTAACACTATCACAGATAAGATAATACAGAAAAACATTACATGCTAATTTGTAGAAAATACACAAATAATATAGAGCATATTTAAAGTATAATCTCTACCTAATAGTAAACCTACATTATACAATTGTAGTCCTCTTTTGGAATGGGGTGGGGTTATAAGAAATGGCCTTCCCCAAACAGCATATTGTGCTATTCTGTTTAAAACCCGAACCTATACTAAGTGGAAGAGTGAATTGGATATTAAAGTTGGCAGAGATGATTCCCTCTCAGGGCTGAAACTACAGGGGGGGGGGCGGCACTGAGGGGGTGCAGCAGCTGGTACCAATCCTCCTGCATCTGCTTCCCCACCTCTACCTGCCAGTAGCAGACTGCCACCAACCCCCTCCACGCTTCTCTGGTCCCCTGCAGAGCTCACCACCTCTTCCTGGATGGCAGTGGACGGGCTGGATAAAGATATGATCCTCTGCATTGAGAAGCTGATCATAGTATCCAGAAAGACAGGCAGCCACAGACTGTTATAACATAACCTTCCTCAGCACTTGTTCTCCTGCTTGTTTCTTCCCCCGCTCTCCATCTAGATTATCTGCAGCAGCAGGTTGGAGAGCAGGTGAAAGAAAAAGCAGGAGGATGAGTGCTGAAGAAAGTTATATTATAATGGTCTGTGGCTGCCTGTCTTTCCGGATCATATGATGAGCTTCTCAGTGCGGAGGATCATGTCTTTATCTAGCTTGTCCACATACTGCACAGCTATCCAGGGAGAGGAGGTGAGAACTATGCGGAGGACCAGAGAAGGGGGCAGAGGAGGGAGGTAGAGGAACAGGGGGACCAGAGGATAAGGGAAGGAGGGGAACAAAGGAGCATGTGGGGGAGGAGAGGAGCATGTGGGGGACCAGAGGTGTACAGGGGGACCAGAGGAGCATGTGGAAGACCAGAGGAACATGGGGGGACCAAAGGATAAGGGGGACAGAGGAGCAGGGGGGACCAGAGGAACATGAGGAGCACGTGGGGGACCAGAGGAGCATGAGGAGCATGTGGGGGAATAGAGGAGCATGGGGGGAATAGAGGAACAAGAGAAAACAGAGGAGCATGTGGGGGAGGAGAGGAGCGGAGGGAACCAGAGGAGCATGTGTGGTACCAGAGGAGCAGGGGGGTACCAGAGGTGCATGGGGGTACAGAGAAACAGAGGGGGACCAGAGGAGCATGGAGGTTATAGAGGTACAGGGGAAAACAGAGGAGCACGTGAGAGAGGGGAGGAGCATGAGGGACCAGAAGAGCATGGGGGTACCAGAGGAGCATAGGGGGTACCAGAGGAGCAGGAAGGAACGGAGGAACAGGGGGGCTAGAGGAGAATGGGGGAGGGGGGAACAAAGGAGCATGTGGGGGACCAGAGGAGCATGTGGGGGACCAGAGGAGCATGGGGGGACCAAAGGATAAGGGGGACAGAGGATCAGAGGGGACTAGAGGAGCATGAGGAGCATGTGGGGGACCAGATGGGCATGAGGAGCATGTGGGGGACCGGAGGAGCATGGGGGAATAGAGGAACAAGAGAAAACAGGGGAGCATGTGGCAGAGGAGAGGAGCATGTGTGGTACCAGAGGAGCAGGGTGGTACCAGAGGTGCACAGGGGTACAGAGAAGCAGAGGGGACCAGAGGAGCCTGGAGGGTATAGTGGAACAGGGAAAAACAGAGGAGCATGTGAGGGAGGAGAGGAGCACGGGGGGGGGACCAGAGGAGCACGGGGGGACCAGAGGAGCACGGGGGGACCAGAGGAGCATGGGGGTACCAGAGGAGCATGAGGGGTACCAGAGGAGCAGGGGAGAACAGAGGAACAGGGAGGGACCAGAGGAGCATGGGGGGAGGGGACAGACAGCTGACTCAACAGCTATAGTCTGGGAGTTTCTCACTTTCCTGCCTAGTCATCTTGTGCCGTTATAGCGGGAGGCACCAAACCGATTCTTTGCCCCGGGTGAAAGAATGTCTAGCTTCGCCACTGTTCCCTCCCTGAGTAATTCACCAGTAATCTAATAAAAGTAATTGGGACAGAGGAACTACTTCAACCAGCATATAACATTAACCATAAGTGCATAGATGCACACCAGTATGGAAATAATACCAGCTTTATATAAAAAAAGATTAATAGTACATACATCCACTGTACAAAATATTATCAGCAAAGGGCCCAACAAGATTTGTGCCCATACCTATACCAGGTATATACAGCATATTATGTACATATCTAGTCATTAACCACTTCAGGATTTACCCCTTAATGACCAGACCATTTTTTGTGATACAGCACTAACAATTGCCTGGTCATGCGACATTGTGTACACACAAAATTTATGTCCTTTCTTTCCCACAAATAGAGCTTTCTTTTGGTAGTATTTGATCACCTCTGCGGTTTTTATTTTTTGTGCTATAAACAAAAAAAGAGTGACAATTTTGGAAAACCCCCAATTTTTTTTACTTTTTGCTAAAATAAATAACCCCAAAAAATGTAAAACAATACATTTCAGTTTAGGCCAATATGTATTCTTCTACATATGTTTGGTAAAAAAAAAACAAAAAAATGCAATAAGCGTATATTGATTTGTTTGCACAAAATGTATAGCATCTACAAAATAGGGGATATATTTATGGCATTTTTATTATTATTTTTTTTACTAATAATGGCGGTGATCAGCGATTTTTAAAAGGGTGAACCGCTCCAGGTGGTGTACTGAAGAAAACTCCCACCTCAAAGTGCAAGTCAGGTGCAAGCTCAGCATGATCAATATTGAATAAATGGATTCTGGACAGCCGCACTCCGATAAAAGCCTTTATTGTCATGAATAGTCAACGTTCATGTGACAACAGAAGCAGGAAACAGCTGACGCGTTTCGTAGCATCATTGTTGCTTAGTCATAGCTCAGGGATTTTTAGCGGGACTGTGACATTGCGCCGGACAGATTGGACACTTTTGACACCTTTTTGGGACCATTGGCATTTATACGGAGATCAGAGCTATAAATAGCCACTGATTACTGTATGAATGCCACTGGCAGGGAAGGGGTTAACATTAGGGGCGATCAAGGGGTTAAGTGTTCCCTAGGGAGGTGTTTCTAACTGTGGGGGGAGTAGACTGACTGGGAGTAGTGAGAGATCGCTGCTCCAGATCACTAGGAACAGCAAATCTCTCTCTACTTCCCAGGTAGAATGGGGATCTGTCTGTTTACATTGACAGATCTCCGTTCTGGCTCTCTGAGGAACGATCGTGGGCTGCCAGCAGACATCGCGGCTCCGCACATCAGCTCTGGCTTTGTGCCGTGGGCACGTGCCCCCTGTAGTTCTTAAAGCGGCCGCAGTACACCTACGGCGATTCGCGCAACCGTGCCAACCTGCCACAGCATAATGACAACAGCTGGTCGGCAAGCAGTTAATAGAGATATCTCTAGATTTATGTTGCAGTAAAGTTCAGTTCCCCTGAGGATGAACATGATGCAGGATCTGTCTTTGTGTTGGAGAACTGAAGACAGGATCAGTGATAAAGGGGAGATCCTCTAACTGTTATCCAACCACCCTAGAATGCAGATTCTCACAGCTGGCACTGGAATTCAGAGTCCGTCTATCTACTTTGTATCTAATTTACCATGCAACTGGACCTTCAGCTAGCAGAAGTGGCTGTTGGATGCCATACCTGGTTTTAGCTTATGCTGGTTAGTGAACCCTCAGCTAAAACTATAGAATCCCAGACCAGAAGGGACAGGGTTAAATAAAAAACAGGTGCAAGCATTTACAAATACACACAGTTGCCAGCAGCAGTTCCCTACACAATATATTACATTTATTTTTGTTCTTGGGTTTTGATATACTTTAGGAAGAAAGGTAAGTGACAGGGACCCACAACGAAACTAAGGGAGACTAATATGTACAAATTGGATTTTTGTATTTACCGTAAAATCCATTTTTTTGAACCCATTGAGGGACACAAGAATTCAGATGCAGTTGAGTTGTCCAAGACAGTCCAACTGAGGGGTGGGCAACAGTCACTGACAAGCTCACTAAAGGCGCTGAGGAGTGTCTGCAACTCAGAACTGCCTAGAGGACCAATGCCCAATTTTGAACTAGATGAGGAGAAGCCCCCCATCAAGACAGGGGATGCTGGAAATCATCAAAAAGGTGACACAGAAAATCCTTCTGATGCTCAAGACCAGGTAAAAAAAGATGAATGCCAGGGGGCAGTGACTGCACCCAAAGGAAACACCAAGCTTAATCCAGCGAGAGGCTGGGGAAAAAATAAAAACACTCTACATGGAAAGGCCCAAAACTTACACTCCAAAAACCTTCGGATTGAGGGAATAAATACTTCTTGCTAAATGGGTTATCCAAAGCATGTTTAGAACCATGGCAGCACAATAGCCCAAAGGGTTTAAAAAAGTGACTCCTGAGACCAGTACAGAACTAAAGGGTACAACTTCATGAAGTCTGACTGAAAGGAGTAAGGGTGCATAGGCATGGACAGAAATTATACCTCACTAACAGAAAAAACATTTCTCAGCACACTTACTAGCTAGCCTGCAAAAAACAAAACAAATCGACCATGTCTAACAACTCACAATAAAAACAGAGGTTTTAGTTTAACACATTTGCAAATATATGTGAAAACTGTAGTGCCTATGCCAGGGCTCCTCTGTATACTGCATTCCTAACCCTATATTTTTGAATTTCCAAGTTTCCAAATATATAGCAGTGGAAAAATTAAGGGCAGGTTTGCCTGGAGGGAGCCCACTTCTTCTAAAGGCACAGGGACATATTGGACACCCAGAAAAAGCACAATGACAGCTGAAGGCATCTAATGTGCCCCCACGCTAACTTCAGCAAACAAATTTCCTTGCATACTTGCCAGCTAGCCTGCAAACAAACCCAAACTTACCCTGTTTAACAATTCATATTAGCTGGTAAGTGTGCTGGGAATTTTTTGTCTGTTTGTGATGTACGTTTCCCTTCCATATGTACCTTACTGCATAGGCTAGTTATAAATTGGGGTGGTTGCCATCATTTTGTATAGAAATTATACCTCAGCCAAACAATGGTAAAAAGGGACCAGCAGAAAAAAACTGAGGATGAACAAAAAACATCCAATTTAACATTCTGAGGTGCCTCTTAGACTTGGCAGAAGAGTTCTACAGGACCTGCCAAACCATGAGCACAGAACATTGGTCTAAGAATATCTTTAACCTCTCTAGTCAAGTGAAGTGTCCATAGCTCTGGAGCTAGGATCAGGAAACAGCATAATCAGTGAAGGTTTCTGGAGAATCTTCCTCAAGACCAGTCACAGAAGGAAGGCATATACTGAGGAGATTAAGTCCCAAGAAGGCCTCCAGAGTTCCACCTACTGACAATCCAAGGGAGCACAGCACATTCCAGCAATGCTTTCTGCCTTCCACATGGGAGCTTAGGAGCACCAAGGTGTGCAAATTTCTCTTCAGTAAGCACACTACCAGTTGAGGAGGGCTAGATTTCAATGCATTGCCTTTAAGAGAGACAGTTCTTGCCAAGATGAGTACTTTTACCATCATCCAGCTTAGGGACCAGACTATGCATCCTGTGACAGGCAGAACTCCCACTTCCACTTCTGAAAGTGAAGTCACTGCAGCACACAGGTGATATCTAACAGAATTTAACCAAAAAAGCTGACTCAAGATTACCATAATGAGAAAAGAACAATCTGTTCTACAGAGTCAGGTGGTCTATAGAGACAATTGGGGTGGGGCCAATAGCAGTAGAAAAGGTGACTGAGAAAGATCAAATACAATAAGAGAAGGGAAGACTATACTGAGAGGGGGTTTTCCCAAGGCCCTACAAAGCCTTGGTGAAGGAAAAGGGATAGACTGCTGACAAGGGATTCAATAGCACACAGGGTGTAGACCTTTTATATGAGGATTTAATCTGAAAGGCTTGCCCATCAGTGACAGGTAACTGCAAATAGCCGTTAGGCCTTTCAGAAACGTGAGGACTATAAAAGTTCCAAAAAGCTGACTCTATTTAGGGGAGGTCATCTAAGCATCCCACAATGAGAATGCTAGGAAAGATCACTAGTGAAAACACAAGTCTGCTGCAAGTTCTGGTTCAGTTATGTTGTGCAATAGTCATCCCACCACAGGGGTCACTGTGACTTGCAGAGCTCTTGCAGTAGATTCACCACTGCAACGTTGCTCTTGCAAAAGACTTGCCTTGAAAATTTGTTACACATTGGAAAGGCGTCAACTAGAACTTGTACCTCAAGTGCTTTGCAAGTGTACAACTTGCCAGTGAAAATGTGCAGCAAGTTAACAAGACTTACAATTTGACACTGCCACAAATGTGTGGCAAGTTATCCTATCTATCTGGGATATGCTTCTAAAGGATGCTGAGGGGCCAGATCTTTGTTTGGATAGGGGATAGCTAGAACTGACCCCAGTCATCCTTGTAGGTCAGAAAGTCCTTCTTGATAGGAGAAATGCTGACAGGGTAGCATGTGCCATTAAAGTTTAAAAGAACACAGCTGTACTCAGATGGGGAGAAACTTTGAGTTCCCATTTGGACAGGGGCAAGATGTCTAGGAATGCAGGGAGACTGGGGAAGCTGTATTATTTTGTACAGTAGCACAAAAACAATAGAAAAGGCAACAGAAGATGTTGTCAAAGACAAGGGGTTAGCGTGTTGGTTAAAAGGAGCTTCCTCTGGACCCAAATACAAGAGCGGAAAAATTCCAAAGGACCTGTCTGGATACATGATCAGTCCCTACTTGTAAAAGTAGTTGGTGCACCTTCATGCAGAGTGGGAGTCAGATTTTTAGAGGAGTCAGAAGATATCTACTGCCAAAGTAGAAGAGGAAGAGGTGTGAGATACCTCAAACCCCCCCTGTAAACCTCCCGGGTTGAGAGTGTCAGATACTTTTTGAATGCAGAATCAGTAGCCCAACAAGGCTGCCAGAGTGCCCCATTGGCCTGTATGGACATCATACCCATACAGGAAACTTTGTGTTGAAGCACAAGGTTTCAGACATCTGTTCCATCTGTTCCATGAAACAGAGCTTATACTGATTATGGAGAAATCCCTTTTGTGGGAGGTCATCTATTCTGATGCAGTACAACATATTATAGTTACTGCTAACATGGTACAAGGGTAAAAAATGGTCAATTCAAAGTGGGATTTAGGGATGTACACTAGCTGCCTTCCAGTGGAATCCTAAAAGATAAGTATGCCTTTAAGCAGTCTAGTGCTATTCCTGTTAAGGTGGGTCACAGGTGTAGCCACAGTAGGAACAAACCACCAATTAACCAATTCCATCTCAAAGGGGGGGGGAGTTCAGACACACCCTTAGGTGGTACCCAGGTACCCTTCAGGTTGGCAACGATCCTCATAGAGGAATGCCTCAAATAGGGGGAGTAATGTAGAATACTTTGCAGCTGTAAAATCCCTAAAAATGCAAGGTCTGGAAAAGCAGGCTGATGCTCCAGATGCAGGGTAGAATACAGTGTCGCAGTGCCTCGAAAACAGTCTCTTCAGAGATAGACTGCTGGGACAATGTATTTGAGTCAGTGATGGTGACAGGGACCAAAGGCCTATCTTGATCCAAAGTTTTAGGAGGGTCAGAGACATATTTTGCAAGGGAAGGTGCTGGAGAGCCTCTGTAAATGTGGTGTTCCAATAACTGAGCACACACAGCCAAAGGGCCTCAGTGGACATAGAAGTCATTGTGGACTTGGATGGGGACTCAGCTGAGGAGGCTCTGATGATGTTGAACCTATAACAATAGGAGTCCTAGGTTAGATTACAGGTACTGCTTCTTTCTGAAGATACTAAGTAAATACCCCCAAAACAAACAAGCAATTGATGAGGGTTTTGTTACCCAGCAATGACCAGGTCACTATAGGCTGATGGTGGAAACAGACTTGAGACTGGAGACTGGAGATCCACATGGTGCTTTATAAACAGGAGCAGCAGTGAAATGGTGCTTCCTCTAGGCTGAATAGCAAGAAAGAGAGCATGTGCTTGAGCACGAATGGTCTTACTCACAAAGTGAGTCTTCTGATGCAGGGCCACACAAGGGCTATGCCATGGGTCTGGACCTAGAAAGCACTCAGGACTGTTAAGCTCCACAACGCAGAGCCCTGTGCCAAATGAAGACATTTTAATGTAGATAACAAGAGAGAGATATGGTCATGGGACTTTAAGTGAGGCAATCACTAAATATCATAAAATGAAGACATATATATGAACTATAATAATTTATTATACACACAAAAAATTCATGATCAACACAAGCATCAACATCCAGATGTCAGGCATAGATAAAAAAGATTAACATTAAAAAACAAAACATTTACATAATAGTACAATTCATAATATATCGTAATTCCATAAAAAGGTTCATAGTAGATCTCTACATGGTATATCTTTGCATCTATGGAGCCCAACGTGTTTCATGGACACCTGTCCAATCATCAGGGGCTTGACGCAACAGATTATCTGAAAAATGTGGACCTTGTGTTAATATTGAGTGAAAAAAAATGCATTTCTTTAAAATGATAGGTAAATAACAAAATACCCATGTTACTTACATACATGTTAGCACCATAAATGCCCAACCATATGGAAAGGGGTGAGAGTCAGAGAAACTGCCCGGGAGGTGCATGCGCGGAGTCTAGCAGGGCAGACATGCATTGTTAGAGCTCCACACCCCTGAGGAGAGAAGAGAAGGACAAAGCGGAGCCTGCAGGCTCAAAAGGTATCCATTTGAACCTTTTTGCCCCAGGGAACAAACTGTGAAAGTTTGGGCAGGAAAAATGTTACTGGGAGGAAGCCGTGGCAGAAATAAAAATCACCTCACAAAGAGCTCACAGGCACTCACTGCAACTAAAGCAGCTCCAGTCACCTCACAATATACAGCATCAGGGCGCTCTCACAGACAGAAAATGTCACAGCAAGACTCTCCATTTGAGTCAGATACAGAACAAATCCTCTCACAAACTTCTCCACAAGCCTCCTCAGCATCCCCAGTAATATTATTACAATTTGAAAAGATGCTTCATAAGGCTTTAAAACAAACCTCAGACCAAATAACAAACAGCCTAACCAAAGAAATAAGAGAGCTGGGAAACCGCACCGCAGCCTTAGAAATAAAAATTGATGAAATTGAAATTACAACCCAAGAAAATATAACAGAATTGAAACAATTAAAAGAAGAGAATTTAATACTTCAAACTAAGCTCGAAGATTACGAAAATAGAGCCAGACGTTCAAACTTGCGCATAAGGGGAATACCTGAAACTGTGACAGACCTGCAATCTACTATTACTGCTCTATTACAAGAACTAAAGCCAGATATCCCTATTGAACGTTTAGAACTGGACAGAGTACACAGAGCCCTCACAGCCAAAAAGAAAGGTGGACCCCCACGTGATATAATCACAAAATTTCATTATTACAGAACGAAAGAACAAATACTAATTGCTGCAAGAGAAAAAAAGGAACTTAATTTTCAAGGACACAATTATCAAATTTTTGCTGACCTATCCCAACTTACTATTACTAAAAGACGATCCATGAAACCCCAACTAATGGAACTGCAACGCCACAACATTATGTATCAATGGGGTTTCCCCTTTTCAGTCAGATTTAACTACCAAGGTACAATTTACAGAAGCAGATCAGCAGATGAACTACAACAAACCCTTTTAAAATTAAATCTGACAGAACCCACAAGCAGCAACACCCCCACACGCAGAAGAATGGCATCATCTTCACCTTCAGGCAGCACCCAGAAAATATCAGAACAAAATGGGAATCATCATTCTCACAAAAGAGGCCGTTATGCCACATCATCCATGGACCAAGAAGATTCAATGGACTGACATCCTATTTCCTGATATCTCTTCATTTATTATACTAAGAGATGGTTCTCTATAAAAAACCTGTATTTATAACTGAATGTAACTGCATTCTGATAGTCACACACTGTGTGGGATCATGTTACATTCCAGTTATATTTCTTATTAATTCTGATTCATATAGCCTTAGAATATATAAGTGAAACAAGGAAATTCTTGTTCAGTTATATATTTTCAGGTAATAACAATAGATTTATTACTTTTTAGGACAAATATGTTCAATAATCCAGAAGTAATGGAAGCTTTTTCTTTCTTTTCTTAAAACAAATATATTATTACCTAACTAGTTCCTAGAACTATGTTTTTGTTTATTCTAATCTGAAGCAATACAACCTCAATTTTATAAGTTAACATATCTAAACAGTTACATATGAATAAAATATGTAATTGTTTACTCTAAAAGGGTTAAAATCCCAAAATAATTCAAACCATCTTCATCAATACCAAAGTTATTAACAGTACCTTTCTAACTGAATTATTTAGCCTAGGGCAAAACTAACCATATACAACCACCCTGGAATAAATAATTTCAACAAAAACTATATTCTGCACTCCAATTAATGAATCATCATTTTGATGTCTTTTGACATAGCACTTCTCTCCTGTAAGCGGAAGATCCGTGTACCCCCATTAGCCCTCCTCATTCTCCCAACCATATTATGTGGGAGTGTGACGAAGGCACTTATTCCCCTGAGAGAGATATTTATTCTCTTTCACTAGTAAATTGTGATTACTTGCAAAAAACAATTTATACAATGTATCATCTAATCTCATATGTTTTTTGTTTACTCCAGAATTCACTGGTTTCTTTCCTATCTTTTCATCTCTTCAGTCCACACAGGTTGATCTGCGCAGTCAGCTCTGCATAACAAAAAGTAAGTCAAAACTATTTGATCTGTTACCATGGCACCACTGAATATACTTTCCCTGAATGTTCAGGGAATAAATGTCCCTCAAAAAAGGACCAAAGCATTCCGTACTTTCCATAACAAGAAGGCTCACATAGTATGCCTCCAAGAAACACACTTCACCAAAGATTCTACTCCAAAATATATTTCTCCTTTTTATCAACAAATTTACACGGCTTCTGCTTGTACCAAACAAAGGGGTACTCTAATTGCATTTCACCGATCCACACCATTCACCTTATCATCAGAAATTAAAGATCCAGAAGGTAGATACCTGATACTCATGGGTTATATAATAGATACAGCAATCACGGTGATTTCCTACTACGCTCCTAACAAACAACCTACACCATTCCTCTCACATATATTACAAGTGATTAATACACACAAAATAGGAACAGTGATAATGTGCGGGGATTCGAACCAGGTCCTCCTCCCATTTCTAGATAAATCACCTTTTACACCATCTAAAATAACCTCTAGATTACCTTTTCCTCAACTTCTTTCCAAATACAATCTGGTAGATTCGTGGAGAGAAAGTAACCCAATGAAAAAGAAATTCACTTATTTCTCGCACCCTCATCAAACCTTCACCAGAATAGATCATATTTTTCTAACAATAGGAATGATACCAGAAATTATTGCATCAGATATAATTCCGATTCTGTGGTCTGACCATAATGCAGTATACACTACTATAGCCTCAGCCATACCAAAAGCGCATGACCCAACGTGGTACTTACCGGACATAATGCTCAAACACCCACTACATCAGATGGCCATTGAACAAGCTTTAAAGGAATACATAACAATTAATAATACAACAGACATTTCCCCAATAACACTGTGGGAAGCTCATAAGCTTGTCTTGCCTGGTACAATACAAAGACAAATGGCACTATTTAAACGGGAACGCAAAAATCTAGCAAAAAAACTAGAACTCAATTTTAATGCAGCCTACATATCATTCCAAGATAATCCATCTCAGAGTACAAAATCTCATCTGGAAAAATCTAGATTGGAATACGATCTATTTCTCACTGAGTCAGTTGATAAATCCCTCAAACGCTCCAAACACAATTTCTACATGAATACAAACAAACCAGGCACATATTTGGCACGGGCATTAAATTCAACTAACAAATCTTTCAAACCAATACGTTTGAAATTATCAAAAAATGTTTATACTTGTAATCCAGTTAAAATAGTCCATAAATTTCACTCACACCTCGCAACTTTATACAAGACAAACAATGAATTTAATCCTACAGAGGCTGAATCCTTCTTCTCAAAAATAACCTTACCTGAGTTGTCTCAGAATCAAAAAAGCAGTTTGGATGAGCCTATAACTATAGATGAAGTTGCTAACGCCATAAAAGACCTAAAACTTAACAAAAGACCAGGCCCAGACGGCTACTCGGCTTTATACTATAAAACATTCTCAGAAATACTCTCTCCCATTCTCACTGAAACTTTTAACAAACTTCTAGAAGGACATTCTTTTCGGCAAGAAACATTAATGGCAATTGTTTGTATGATTCCAAAACCCCTTTCTGATGATACTTCCTGTGTGAATTATCGGCCTATCTCTCTGTTAAACCTTGATATTAAAATATTAGCAAAAATAATAGCAAAACGCCTCAATAGCATTATAGGAAAATTAATACATAGAGATCAAGTAGGCTTCATGCCAAATAGACAGGCAGGCGATAATATACGCAGGGCAGTGTTATTGGCACATATTGCTAAAAAACAGAAAATCCCTTTATGTTTTCTATCTCTCGATATTAAGAGGGCATTTGATACAGTATCCTGGCAATATATGCAATATTCATTACAAAAATGGGGTTTTGGACCCCACTTTTTAACATGGATCAAAGCATTATATAATAAACCCAAAGCCTATATAAAATATGCTGGATACAAATCTGATGCCTTTAATATCGAAAGAGGTACCCGACAGGGTTGCCCATTATCTCCCTTATTATTTGCCCTTATACTCGAACCCATGGCCCAATACATCAGAACAAACCAAACTATAACTGGCATTGAAGTAGGAGGTATTACACACAAATTATGTATATTTGCAGACGATATATTACTTTTTCTATCATCACCACAGGTCTCTGGTCCTAACTTAATACCAGCTCTTGATGGATTTGCAGCCCTATCCGGCCTTATGATTAATCCTAAGAAATGCCTAGTGCTTAATATTTCGCTCACAAACATGGAATTGATCCCGGCTAGGGCTGCACTCCCATTCACATGGGCAGAAAAATCAATCCCATATCTTGGAATTCATTTAACAGCATCTCATTCTGACTTATTCTCAACCAATTATCCTCCTGTATTAAGACAGATCACAAATCTAATAAAACAATGGTCGCAACTTCCTTTATCCTGGATAGGGAAGATTAATGCAATCAAAATGACTATTCTACCCAAATTGCTTTATCTATTCAGAGTCCTCCCTATTCCAATTCCTTCCTATTTTTTGAGAATAGTACAAAAAAGAGCAACTTCGTTTATATGGGGCTCTTCTAAACCACGTATACCTATACACACTACATCTTCCCAAAAATAAAGGAGGCCTGGGATACCCTAATTTTACTAACTACTACAGAGCAGCACATTTGGCCAGTCTGTCCAAATACCATGCAAAACAGGAAATCCCATTATGGGTATTTATAGAGGCTTCAGAAAATGACCCTCTATTAATATCAAACTTGTTATGGCTTGATCCTAAAGACCGCTTTAAAATTCATAATCCCATAACTAAACACTTCTTATCTCTCTGGGATAAACTAAAAACCAAATATCAGTTACAACCTCCACACAATCCTCTCCTTTTTTTTATCAGAAATCCGGCCTTTCATCCGGCATGGATCTACCCAAATTCTTTTAAAGCTTGGACAACATCAGGCATTCAGTCACTAAATGACTTCATAGCATCTAAATCATTCCTTTCATTCACATCGCTTAGAGAAAAATATGATCTACCAAACCAAAAATTTCTATACACTATTCCTAAAGGAGGATACACCATTATCCCAATTATCCATTTTTGAATCAATCTGTACAAAAGATCCATTTGCTAAAGGTACAATTTCATCACTTTATAATCAATTTTATGGAGTAGTAAATCTTAATAGACCCTCTTACGTTCAGAGGTGGGAGGAGGACCTGGGACGAACTTTAGAAGACACGGACTGGTCTAACATATGGCTCACATCTAAGTCATCTTCACCCAACATCTTAGCACTGGAGACAAACTATAAAGTCCTAACTCGCTGGTACCTTGTACCCGCTAGAGTGGCAAAATATTCACCTAATACCTCAGCTCTTTGTTTTCGAGGATGCCCAGAAATAGGCACACATTTACACATATGGTGGACGTGCCCAGTAATCCAAACCTTCTGGAAGGAAGTTTTCGTGATTGCATCTAAAATATTTTAAAAAATAATACAACCAGATCCATATATAACTTTACTTAATCTAAAACCGGAATGGTTAACACTCTCTCAATTCAAACTTATGATCCAACTAATAACGGCTGCAAAACAAACAGTGGCCAAGGCATGGAAATCTCCTACATTGGTACTAGCAGAAACAATTCACAGAATGAATAATACAATGTCCCATGCTAAGATGGTAGCCATCGATCAAAATCAAATTCCAAAATTTGAAAAACTTTGGCATCCTTGGATAAAACAACAGTTCCTGTCAAATTTCAATGACTCTGTCCTGTTGCCATGGTAACAGATTAAATGACTTACAGAGATACCCATTCTAAGGCTTCAAAGAGAACTAAAAAGAATAATAAACTGACGAGCGGGACAACCTTGTGGACCATACCTCTGCCTTTCTACCCTTTTTCTTCTTTCTCTTTCCTTTTCTCCACCTTACGATTAAAGCTCATTATCAGAATTTATTTGACCTATATACACTCTACCTGTAAACAATATATATAGTAGGTATAAATCATTTAAAAACCTACAAAAGTAACTAAGGAAATGATATATATCTTTAATTTAGGTTTACGTGAACCCAATGTTTAATATTTGAAATTTCATGATATTTACCTATATAAACCCTACTGTAAAACATTGAGCTTACTTTATAGATCCTTGTAAACTTACTTTATGTATCTTTATAATATTGTATACTCAATAAACTTCTTTTGACAAGGAGAAACTGCCCGGGGCTGAGGCAAGTATAGACTGCCAAGTCTAAAGGGAAAGTCCAGCCAGAGGAAAACCAGGACCCCACCTGCAAAACCGTGGAGTGTGAGAAAGTGTCTAAATCAAACTGGTCTCTGAAAATATGTGTATAAATGAATATGCAAAAAAAGGGTAAGTAATATAATAAATGACATAGTTTGGTTAAGTGACCCACGACTCCAAAAAGAGCCAAGTGAAAAGTAAAATTAGGACAAAGTGCAGGTAATCATATATCACAAAGAGAAAAAGGAAAAAAAAAGTGAAAAATCGCATGAAAGTTATGCAATACCCCAAAGAGGAAAGGGTGAAGATAAACAAAGATGTGTGCAGTCTTGGTGATGGAGAGGAAATCACAGGGATAGTTACCTGGTGATATTGACAGAGACATGCTCTGAGACATGATGTGCATGTGTAAGCAGAAAAACCAGAGAGTGAACAAGACTCCCTGTGGGGGTATAAGTAACACCCAACATTCCCTTGGCTCATCCCATGCATAATCATGGATAAGAAGCCAACACCAATTGTTGCCTGGAAAAGTGAAATGTGTAGTGGATACAAATGAAAGAAACCACATACCACAAATAGAAAAGAGAATAAAAATGGTGAAAAATAGCATGAAGATCATGCAGTTTCCCAAAGAGGGGAAGGGTAAGGAAAAACAAAACATAACGAAAATGTGTGCGATAAAGAAGAAATCGTAGGGATAGTTAAAAACAACTAAAAACAAAAAAGAAAAAAAAATGGCCTTGGCACTTGTCAAAGACCCAAAAGAAAACCAAAGTCAATATGCTATGTGCAAAAGTGAAGGTGTCTGCAATCCTCCTACCTATAGTGAAATAGATGGATGAACACATCCAAATGTGACCACCCATGGGAAGAGATATTGCAGAATGGGGCCCCAGCCAACCCCCCGATGACAATAGGTGGGTCCCCGCCAACGCCATGCAGACGCCATCTGGGCGGAGAAGGACAGACTGCACCTGGTGCATGCACCGCAAGAGAGTGACACCAATCTGCACCTGATGTCTGAAGGAAGCAAGGGGGTGACCTTGACAATGTGACAAGGGGGAACCCCTGGTCGGGTGTGCATATGTCGTGATGCGCGGAATGGCAAGCTCCGCACCCACACCAGATGGTACCAAAGATGGGATGAGGAGGAGACTTCAGGCCATGCATCACAGCCCCGGGAACAAAACAGGCTCATAAGAGGACCCTACCTCGTTCCCATGCTATAAGAAAAATATAGTCCTGCACATCCATTCCAGCAGGGCATCGGGACTGACTCCAAAGTTAGCTGTTATAAAGAGAGCAGAACAAGCTATGAAGTAGTGAGGAATCTACAACTATTGGATGACCATTGATGCATTTAAATTTGCACAGGCGTTACATCATAGGCTTCAAAGTTCAAAATTCCCAGCACTAGCAATCTCCAAATGAGACTTTACGAATTACAGCTGCCATCATAATAGTTCTAAAGTCTCACTGGGGATAGGATGAACACTAGGGATGAGCCGAACACCCCCCCGGTTCGGTTTGTGGCAGAACATGCGAACAGACCGAAAGTTTGCGCGAACATTCGAACGCCGTTAATGTTTATGGGACCCGAACATTAAAAATCAAAAGTGTGAATTTTAATAGCTAATATGCAAGTTATTGTCATAAAAAGTGTATGGGGACCCGGGTCCTGCCCCAGGGGACATGTATCAATGCAAAAAAAAGTTTTAAAAACGGCCATTTTTTTGGGAGCAGTGATTTTAATAATGCTTAAAGTGAAAAAATAAAAGTGAAATATTCCTTTAAATATTGTACCTGGGGGGTGACTATAGTATGCCTGTACCTGTATTTCCCGTGTTTAGAACAGTCCCTGCACAAAATGACATTTCTAAAGGAATAAAAGTCATTTAAAACTGCTTGCGGCTGTAATGTAATGTCAGGTCCCGGCAATATGGATGAAAATTATTGAGAAAAACTGCATAGGTACCCCCCAGCCCATTACCAGGCCCTTTGGGTCTTGTATGGATATTAAAGGGAACCCCGCACCCAAATTAAAAAAAGAAAAGGCGTGGGGCCCCCAGGCCCTATATACTCTGAACAGCAGTATACAGGTGGTCCAAACAAGACAGGAACTGTAAGTTTGTTCTTAAGTTGAATCTGTTTGTAATTTGGGACAGGTACATTTTTTAAGTGTAGCTCCAGCCAAAAAATAAATTTTTAAGCTTTTTGGATAACATAGGGAAGGGTTATCACCCCTGTAACATTAGTTTTGCTGTCTGTGCTCCTGTTCAGAAGATTTCACCTCACTTTCTGTCCCAATGACAATTGGATTTTGAAAATTTGGGGTTAATAGGGAAAAAAGGATTGGTGATAAAGTATCAGTGGAGACTAGGGATGAGCCGAACACCCCCCAGAACATGCGAACAGGAAAAAAGTTCGCTCGAACACGCGAACACCGTTAAAGTCTATGGGACACGAACATGAATAATCAAAAGTGCTAATTTTAAAGGCTTATATGCAAGTTATTGTCATAAAAAGTGTTTGGGGACCCGGGTCCTGCCCCAGGGGACATGGATCAATGCAAAAAAAGTTTTCAGGAGCAGTGATTTTAATAATGCTTAAAGTCAAACAATAAAAGTGTAATATCCCTTTAAATTTCGTAGCTGGGGGTGTCTATAGTATGCCTGTAAAGGGGCGCATGTTTCCTGTGTTTAGAACAGTCTGACAGCAAAATGACCGGGTGGCCCCGCCCCCCGTTATTTTAGAACCGTCAGGCGAGGAGACGCCGTCAAACAGCGGGAGCCTCCCTCCATGCCAGCATGGATGCGGAGCGGCCCGGAGAAGAAAATGAAGAAGAGAAGAAGAGAAGAAGGAAGAAGAGAAGAGGATGAAGAAGAATATGAAGAGAAGAGTGGGAGCCTCCCCCCATGCCATGGGTGCGGAGCGGCCCGAGGAGAAGAAGATAGAAGACGCCGCAGAGGAGATGCTGGACGAGAACGCCGGAGGAAGAACCATAAGAGCCAGAAGAACCAGAAGATGAAGGAAGATAGAAGAAAGAAGAAGCATATAAATAAAGGAATTGTCAAAAACTGTCTCTTGTCATTTTTAACATTTTTGACAGTTTTTTAGTGAAATGGTAGGGGTAAGTACCCCCTTACCATTTCACACAAGGGGGGGCCGGGATCTGGGGGTTCCCTTGTTAAAAGGGGCTTCCAGATTCTGATAAGCCCCCCGCCCGCAGACCCCCACAACAACCGGCCAGGGTTGTGGGGATGAGGCCCTTGTCCTCATCAACATGGGGACAAGGTGTTTTGGGGGGCTACCCCAAAGCACCCTCCCAATGTTGAGGGCATGTGGCCTGGTACAGTTCAGGAGGAGGGGCGCACTCTCGTCCCCCCCTCTTTTCCTGCGGCCTGCCAGGTTGCGTGCTCGGATAAGGGTCTGGTATGGATTTTTGGGGGGACCCCACGCTGTTTTTTTTTTTTTTTTTTGGCACGGGGTTCCCCTTAATATCCATACCAGACCTGAAGGGCCTGGTATGGAATTTAGGGGGACTCCCACGTCATTTTTTTTTTAAATTTTGGTTCGGGGTTTCCCTGTGTTGAATTCCCATGCCGTTTTTATCAATGAACTTCTATGTGTATTGTCGGCAATGCAATAGCCGCGGGTAGTTTTAAATGGAATTTTTCCTTCCAAATGTCATTTTGCTGTCAGACTGTTCTAAACACGGGATACATGCGCCCCTTTACAGGCATACTATAGACACCCCCCAGCTACGAAATTTAAAGGGATATTACACTTTTATTGTTTGACTTTAAGCATTATTAAAATCACTGCTCCTGAAAAAACGGACGTTTTTAAAACTTTTTTTGCATTGATCCATGTCCCCTGGGGCAGGACCCAGGTCCCCAAACACTTTTTATGACAATAACTTGCATATAAGCCTTTAAAATTAGCACTTTTGATTTCTCCCATAGACTTTTAAAGGGTGTTCTGCGGCATTCGAATTTGCCGCGAACACCCCAAATTGTTCGCTGTTCGGCGAACTTGCAAACAGCCAATGTTCGAGTCGAACATGAGTTTGACTCAAACTCGAAGCTCATCCCTAGTGGAGACACCTTTTTTCCATATTAACTCTTACAGGAGAATTTCCCTTCCTAGGGGTAGATTTCCTCTCACTTCCTGCTGTCTCCCTCCATTTGTAAGTTTGATGTTTGAAAATAGGGGACCGCCTGTATATACTATACGGCTTGCCCTATATACTCTGCAGAAAATTGGGCCTTAGGTGTTGGTGGTACCAGAACACTGTAAGCCCTCACAGTTACTCTTGGTGGGCGCTGGAATGGGCCCTGCTGTGAAATATTATATCAAGAATTGTAATTACATGCCCCTGTTGAACAGGGGCAGAAAAATTGGGCCTTTGGTGGTGGTGTGGTGGTGGTGCCACAACACTGTAAGCCCATACAGTTACTCTTGGTGGGCGCAGGAACGGGCCCTGATGTGAAATATTAGATCAAAAATTGTAATTACACGCCCCTGTTAAACAGGGGCAGAAAAACTGGGTCTTAGGCAGTGGTGATGGTGCCACAACACTGTAACCCCTCACAGATTCTGTTGTTGAGCGCAAGAACGAGCCCTGCTGCGAAATACTACAGCAAAAATTGTAATTACATGACCCTGTTAAACAGGGGCAGAAAAATTGAGCCTTAGGCACCGGTGGTGGTGCCCTGAAACAAAAATGCTCTTAGAAGCTATCAACATGAACATTGAGGGGGAATAGGTAGGATAGTCACTCAGCATAACAGGATAGTCACTCAGCATAGGCAGTCTTTAAGGGATCTCACATTCATAGAAAAATTAATCGGTTATATCAGCATCAGGTGCTTGGTAGCTGGTGATCCAAGACTGATTCATTTTTATGAAGGTGAGCCTGAGTCTGTGGACAGGCGCACTCTGTGATTGGTTACAAAGCCTCCAGCAGCACTGAATGTGTGTTCTGAAAGAATGCTGGGTGCAGGACAGGCCGGTAGCTCAGTTGCATATTGTGCAAGCTCTGGCCAGTGATCCATCCTCAAGACCCAGTAACCCAGTGGATTTTCAGTTGGATAGGTCTCCAAGTTTGATCTTGCCCCTAGGTATTCCTGCACCATGTAAATCAGATGCTGGCAATGGTTGCTGGAACCAATCAGACCTTGGGGCTGCAGACTAAAGAATTGTCTGAACGCATCGGTTAGACGGCCACCTTCTCCACTGCTCCTTCTGTGACAGACCGAAGCCTCAGCAACACATTGTCCAGGAGGACCAGGAAATTGTAACCTCCCAGGCTCTGGATAAGCATTGCACAAACCTTTCTGCAATGCCTCCCGAAGATGTTTCATCCTCTGCTCCCTCTGCGAAGGCTGGATAAGTTCCGCAACCTTACCCTTGTAACGTGGATCAAGAAGGGTTGCCAGCCAGTAATGATCCCTCCCATCCTTGATACCATGAATCCGAGGGCCCTTTCACAGGCTTTGCAGGATCAGCGAGGTCATGCAGCGAAGGTTTGCTGAGGCATTCGATCCGGAGTCCTCTGGGTTACTAAGGATGACATGATCCACAGCCACCTCCTCCCAGCCACGTACAAGTCCATGGGTTTCTGGGGACTGAACACGATCCCTTGAAGACTGCTGCTGATGCTGAGTGCTAGGCTCCACCTCCATGCTGACACAATCCTCATCCTCCTCCTCCTCCTCTTCCTGTGTGATCGGCGGGCCTACAGGAATACTGTCTGGATAAAGGGGGCCTTGAGAGGTAAGGAAGTCCTCCTCTTCCTCCCTCTGTTCTGCCTCAAGTGCCCTGTTCATTATTCCACAAAGCATGTGCTCCAACAGAAAGACAAGAGGGACAGTATCACTGATGCATGCACTGTCACTGCTCACCATCCTCATGGCCTCCTCAAATGGTGACAGGACAGTGCATGCATCCTTGATCAGTAGCTACTGGCATGGCGAAAAAAAGCCAAACCGTACACCAGGAATGGCCTGCAGTCAGATATAGGCTTGGCTAGACTAGAATGCAGTGAATATATATATGTAGGAAACTGTATATATATTTTATGCACTGCAGAGCACTGAATTACCTGCCTGTCTGCCTGCCTAAAACTGTATTTGAAAATGTACACCAGGAATGGCATGCAGTCATATATAGGCTTGGCTAGGCTAGAATGCAGTGGATATATATGTAGGAGACTGTATATATATTTTATGCACTGCAGATCACTGAATCACCTGCCTTCCTGCCTGAAAGTATATTTGAATACGTACACCAGGAATGGCCTGCAGTCAGATATAGGCTAGGCTAGATTGGAATGCAGTGGATATATATATATATGTAGGAGACTGTATATATATTTAATGCACTGCAGATCACTGAATCACCTGCCTGCCCACCTGAAAGTGTATTTGAAACCGTACACCAGGAATGGCCTGCAGTCAGATATAGGCTTGGCTAGACTAGAATGCAGTGGATATATATGTAGGAGACTGTATATATATATTTTATGCACTGCAGATCACTGAATAGCCCACCTGCCTGAAAGTATATTTGAATATATATATATAAATGTATATATACACAAGACTGACTGTATATATATATATATATATATATATATATATATATATATATATATATATATATATATATATAAAATACACTGCAGCTAACTGAATCACCTGCCTGCCTGAAGTATATTAGAAACAGTACACCAGGAACGGACTGCAGTCAGATCTAGCTAAACTGGATACAGTGGATATATATATATATATATATATATATATATATATACAGTATATATACAAGCCTGGATGTATATATATACTAAATACTCTGCAGCTAACTGAATCGCCTGCCTGCTCAATCTAAATGAAATGACACTCTCTCTCGGTCAACGCCAGCAACACACTACACAGGGCCGACATGCAGGCGACCTTATATAGTGTGGGGTGTGGGCTTAACCCCGTGAGCCATAATTGGCCAAAGGCACCCTGCCTTTGACCAATTATGGCTCTCTTCGCTGACGGCGCTGTGATTGGCCAAAGCATGCGGGTCATAGTACATGCTTGGCCAATCATTAGACAGCAATGCACTGTGATGTCGCAGTGTATTATGGGGCGTGACGCGACACTTGAATCTGGCGCGAACGCCCCATAATGTTCGTATTTCAAGGAACGATCGAACAGCCAATGTTCGAGTCAAACTCATGTTGGACCAGAACATAAAGCTCATCCCTAATGAACACATCCAGGGTTGAGAAGTCTGTGACAGATATAAACATAAAAAAGTATAAATCACCTTGTCCTTGTCTATTATGTTTTATTGCATAAACTAAAAAATAACAGACAGGTACACACAAATTGTGAGCAACTAAAGGCACAATGTATTAGCGTATAGGTGTAAACTAGCAACAAGTTACTGTATATGTGCTACTTTACTGTGCTTAGCAGAAGATCAAACAATATGTCAATATCGTAGAAAGCAAAATGAGGGATAGTCAGGAGCCCCTGCACTTTGCATAGCATACCTCTGATAAGAGCTTGCCAGAAGTAAATAAAATCAGGTTGCCAGAGTAAAATCTTTTATTTGAAGACTATTTATTTGACAAAGATTCATCCACTGCTTCAGGAAATTGAATACATTTCACCATTAGCATGCAGTGCAATTTCTATTTTACTGTCAGGGCAATCAGACTGTGGAATTCTATCGAAAGATAGTGATGGAGCAATAGATATTTTAAAGTGTTCATTTCTCACAATAAATTACATTGATAGTTATATATGTCTGTGTTGTGGGCTTGACTGATGTAAAAAATTAAGCTTTCCCTACATGGAAAAATCAGACCCTTATGCCGTGTACACACAGGCGGATTTTTCGACTGGACTGGTCCGACGGACTTTCCGACGGACTTTCGATGGACTTTTGACGGACTTCCGACAGACTTTTGAACGAACGGACTTGCCTACACATGATCTCACCAAAGTCGGACGGATTCATACATGATGACGTACGACCGGACTAAAATAAGGAAGTTGATAGCCGGTAGCCAATAGCTGCCCTAACGTGGGTTTTCATCCATCGGACTAGCATACAGACGAGTGGATTTTTCAACCGGACTCGAGTCCGTCGGACAAATTTGAAACATGTTCCAAATCTAAAGTCCGTCAGACTTTTGACCGAAAAAGTCTGCTGCAGGTCCGATGGAGCCCACACACGCTCGGATTGTCCGCCGGATTCAGTCCGTCGGAACAGTCCGATCGAAAAGTCCGCCTATGTGTATACGACATTAGGATTGTATTCAGAATTGCAGTTCTAATTCCTACACCCTTGTGCCTCACTGCTTTTACCAAAGTCAATTGGCCAACCCTACTATGACACAACAAGCTTAGACATTGTAGCCCAAAAAAAGCAGGCTGAAGATAAAAGGGATAGCTTTTCTATTGATATTTACTATTAGTATTTAGGTGTTAGTACACCTAAAAACAACAACTAAAAGTTTACAGCAACTGTAACCTTGCTCTGCAACCAGTTCCATTATAGAACTACAGACCCCAGTGGGTAATCTGTAATTACACAGTACACTTTACCATCAATAAATAGTGTACATTTCAAGCAATACTGAGGAACTTGCTGGATTTCGCTGGTAGACAGGAATGCAACATGATATGTGGATCAGTGTCAGTCCATATACTAGCTGCTTGTTGACCGAACAAGTCCATAGTGACCTTTTTCTGCCAATAATCTGCCTGCATGTGAGCACTATTATTTCCATTTTAAACAGGAAATAATTATAATTTTCTCTTTATTGGCTAGCTTATTTTTGTCCCACTAGACTTCTTGCGTTTGCCTTTCTATGTATCCCTAGGTGAAATTCACAAAGAGTGTCATAGACACATAGGGAACAGGTAAATAAATCAGCCTTAGGAGGAGATGGTACTGAAGCCAAAATGTCCATACCATCAGCATTACTGAGGTCTCTCCCCGGGCACTGCTCCTGTCACATAGACACGTGCATGTCCGAGGAGTTTTATAGTTGGGTGGGTGAAGCCTGATGGGGAACTAAGAGAGACTAGTTCCCCATTAGATCCTCCTTGTCTGTGGGTGGATGGAGCCTGTTAGATAATGAGTTTATGTGAAATCTCCATCAACTGATCTACATAATATTATAATTGGAAAAAATATACTTTAGTTAGATGGAAATGTAAAGTATTTAAACCATTGAGGGTGTTACAGCATTAAACTATTCTTAAATTCCATATTGTTGTTCGTGTAAATAGTTTTAGACTTTAAAGGTCTGCCCTTTTTGTCTCCCTTATCACATCTCACATGTGCTGTAAACAGCAACATTCTTTCAATCAGCCAATCAGACTGTGCCCAATATATATTTGCTAGGTAAAGTGACCAAATAGGGAGCATTATATTAGCCACAGTATAGAAAGGAAGGGGGAATATAATGCTTTGTCACCAAGCTATGGGCTCTTTTTGTGGTGGGGACAAACAGCAGACACCATGCCCAGACCTGAAGTGAAGAAGTAAACTAACTTCATACTTTTACATTATATTGTAAATATGATGGTTGTGGGTAATTTGTAAATATCATATAAGCCAGGGAACTTACACTGTACATTGTGTTGTAAATACTGTCTAGTGTGTAATTTGTATATATTATGTAACCCTATCAATGGATGTGTATTGCGGATGGAAATACCTCTTTTGTGTAAGAACTCTCAGATCTGGACATGTATATGTAAGTACTACTAAAATGATTGAGGTGCACATATACACATAACCAGAGGCGTATCTAGTGAAGATGGCGCCTATGGCAAGCACTGAAACTGACCCCCTGTCAAAACATTTTAAGTTTACAGGGCCGTGTTTTCACTGCATGAGATGCACACAGATATTCAGTACATCCACGGGCAGGCAGGCCAATTCAAATCATTTGGGACGCAGCAGCTGCATGAACACAGTCCCTACTCTCACCTTGATATCCGTTTGGGTGCAGGAGCATGCCCCCGAGCACAGACAGTGTGCATTCAAGGGCATACACCCGCACCCAAATGGATGTCAAATGCCAAATGGATGTCAAATTGGGAACAATAACCCTCCCTTACTCCATCCAACAACTCTAGTTCTACTTGAAGTATGTAGGAGACCTGCCCCTGCCCCAGGAAAGGTGCCCTCCATGACAGGTACCTGAGCAGGGTTTGGAGATCTCAAACAGTACAATGCCAGTATCCAGATCCTGGATCAAGATTCTGTAATATTCAGAGAGCAAGCAATTCCATAGAGGTAGGTGGAAGGTTCTCTGCCACTGAAGCTTTGCCACCAGCAACAGATTCTCCCACCTGACATCTGCCTGAGAGGAAGGGGCTTCTCTGAAAAATTATACTATAAATATTGTGACAAAACAGTAATGCATTCATACAGACTTGTACGGTGACTGGGAGGTAGAATGTAAGTCCTACTTCTCTGCTCTGACCCTATCACTGCCTACCTGAGTCTCTATACCTCTCTGTCCTCCTCAGTTCAGGACCTCCAGGATCCTGTTAGCTTCTTCCTCCTGTAGGAAGCTGAGTTCCAGCCGGTCTATGTCTGGGTCGTCATATCTGTGGTGGTATCTTTCTATGTACATACATGACTTTGATGTTCACCGATGGACAGAGCAGCCTCAGCTGTGGAGGGGGAGTGATGAGCAGGCATGTCTACAGGGATCCCAGGATGCCAGGCTCCTGATAAGCTGGGCAGTGTTGTCACTGTGATTTGTCCTGTCCTGCCGCTCCCGGTGCTGGGATGCCAGACCCCGGCTTTATTACCTCCCCCTCATTCCTCCGATCTCAGCCTCCCTGCATACAGCTCCTACAACATTGCGCCAGCAGTCAGGACACAACTGCAGACTGACAGTCTCCACTGCCAATCTGTATGGAGCTCGGCACATGCAGCTATGATCTCCTCTGGCTGTTCCTCATCAGAAGCATGCTGCCTTACATCTCAGCACCTGAGGACGGGAGCAGGGCCAAAATGAAGAAAAAGTCCCTTCTTTACACTCACCTCTTGGGTTTAGAAAGCTCTACTTTTTCAATTCAGTAATGAACTGTAATGCTGGTGGCCCTGCTCACGAGTGCCCCTTCATATGGCGCCCATGGCACTTGCCATATGTGCCATACCTTGGATACACCACTGCACATAACCTAGGCAACAGAGCCTAATAGAAAACTCTGAAAACTCTGAGGTTAGGGAACAAAACAGCTCCTAGAAGGCATGTCTCTAGCTGTTTTGTTTACTCTACCCTGAAGTATCTGAGGAGCATTCATTCAACTTGACCCCTACTACCCATTTGAGCGTAGACTTTTATTGAGTGCTATTTATCATTCCTCCAGCTGAAGCCAAGGATGGTGGCATAAAACGTAGAGATTGAGATTTTACACGCAACACGTGAGATCTACTGGATCATGTTTTTATGCTGTATTTTACATTAATAAATGTGAGTGCAATATATGAATCTGGGGTGGAGAGGTTCTGTTCATAAATAACACCTCAGGTACTGCACTATTATTATTATTATTATTATTCACGATTTATATAGCGCCAACAGTTTACGCAGCACTTTACAATGTAGAGGGGGGGACAGCACAATTACAGTACAGTTCAATACAGAAGGGACAGGAGGGCCCTGCTCATAGAGCTTACATTCTAAAGGGAGGGGGTGGTGGTACAAAAGGTAATAGATACAGGGAATGATTTGATGGGGGGTGGCTCAGGGACAGTTGTTAGTTGGGTGTGAGGTAGGCTTCCCTGAATAAGTGAGTTTTCAGGGATCTTCTAAAGGTGGACAAGTTAGGTGTAGATCAGATATACCGAGGCAGGGAATTCTAGAGGATGGGAGAGGCTCTGGAGAAGTCCTGAAGGCGAGCATGAGAGGAGGTAACAAGGGAGCTAGAGAGCAGCAGGTCCTGGGAGGAGCAGAGGGGACAATTTGGCCAATATCTGCAGATGAAGTTGGTGATGTAGCTGGGGGCGATCTTGTGGATGGCCTTGTATGTTGTGGTTAGCATTTTGAATGTTATACGGTGGGGTAGGGGAAGCCAGTGAAGGGATTGGCAGAAAGGGGCAACAGTTACAGATCGATTAGTGAGGTGTATTAGTCTAGCAGCAGCATTCATAGTAGACTGAAGGAGGGATAACCTGCGTAAGGGTAGACCATTAAGGAGAGAGTTGCAATAGTCAAGGTGGGAAATAATCAAAGAGTGAATAAGTTGCTTTGTGGTGTCATTAGTCAGGAAGAGTCAAATTCTGGAGATGTTGCAGAGATTAAGGCGGCATGATTTAGCCAGCGATTGAATGTGGGGGCTGAAGGAAAGGTCAGAGTCAAGGATTACACTCAGCACCCTGGCGTGTGTGGAGGGACCAATGGTTGTGCTGTTGTTCTTAATGGTAAAGTCATGGGGGGGGGGAATTATTACAAGCTCAGTTTTAGAAAGATTGAGTTTGAGAAAGTGGTGTGACATCCATACCGATATGTCATTCAGTAAGTTTGAGATCCGTGAGGAGATTGAAGGGGTGAGTTGAGGAGTAGAGAGATAGATCCGGGTGTCATCGGCGTAGAGGTGGTTTTAGAAGCCATGGCAGGTTATCAACTGGCCAAGGGAAGAGGTATAGAGCGAGAATAGGAGGGGCCCAAGGACAGAGCCTTGGGGTACCCCAACAGATAGAGGAAGAGGAGCAGAGGAGATGGAGTTGTAAGTGACACTGAAAGTGCGCTGAGATAGGTAGGAGGAGAACCAGGATAAAGCAGAATCACAGAGGCCAAAGGAGTGTAATTTGCTGAGGAGGAGCAGGTGGTCAACTGTGTCGAAGACAGCAGAGAGGTCTAAGAGTATGAGTATGGTGTAATGGTCATTGGTTTTAGCAGTTAGTAGGTCATTGGTGAGTTTTAGTAGGGCAGTTTCAGTGGAATGTTGTGGATGGAAGCCGGACTGTAGGGAGTTGAGAAGGTTGTTGTCCATGAGGTAGTGACTCATTCGGTCATGGACAAGGCGTTCGATGAGCTTGGAGGCAAATGGGAGCAGAGAGATGGGTCTTTAGTTACTCAAACAGGTGGGGTCTAGTGAGGGTTTTTTAAGTATGGGGGTAACCAGTACATGTTTGAGCAGGGAAGGAAAGGTGCCAGAGGAAGAGTTTGAAGATGTGGGTTAGGGAGTTTAGGATAGAGTGGAAAGGTGGTCGCAGTAATTGTAACTGCAGTATTGGAAGCACATTTGTAGTGGTGCCCCCGTGGGGTCGCTGCGTGTTTCAGCATCCAAACATTTCACCCTGCTGGTCAGACATCCATTTTGGCACACTTTTCCAGACAATGAACAGTCTTTTGCTTGTTTTTGTTGTTTTTATTAGGGGATTAAACTTGAAGGGTGAAAGGGACATGGGATGCCCAAATGATGAATCCTTAGCAATGGAAATAAGCGTAGTTTGAATCTAAATTTGACAGTCTCTTCCTCTGCACATCTCCTCTAGATTACTTGCTTCACTTCATTGTCCAAATCTAGGTTCCTGTCACCATTAGCACATTGCTAGGCCTCACTCTGAATAAGTCCTAATGTTTTCCTAATAACCTTTTACAGGCAGGGGTCTGCAGTCCCCTTAGTGGTAGCAACTATTTTAGTTGAGAAGAATAAATGTGCTAACTGACACTTGGTGGACTACTGATCCCAGCACGTCCAATACAAATCCTACCAGCCCTTGTGGCTGCAATGACTTGACTCCAAAACAACACCACAGTCTCTCCCTCTGGCTCCACATCCAAATCCTGGCATGTCTCTCCCAGAGCTTCATACTATGCTTCTTACTCACCGACCCCGGCATGGATCCCTCCTGAATGACTTTCCTGGCAGTGCTCCCAACTGTCCTCTTCCTGCTCCTGTTCCAGGACACCTCTCAAAGACCGTGTAGAGAGAGGCTCCCTCCCAGCTCCTGAGCTCCAGGCCTGAGTTTACCCCTCCCAGAAAGGGGGTTCCCTCAGACCACGACAGTCTAACACTCCATCATTCAGTTCTTCCATTCGACAACTCCTCCCACAGCAGGCTTACCATGGATATATAAAGGAGGCCTGCCCCCTGCCAATCCTAGTTGGGGATTGGTCAGGGCTCCCACATACACCCCATGTCACTCCAGCTCTCTGCCCTGCCTCTTTTCAAGAACATTTTGAAAACCAGAGGAGGCGCCCAAGAGCTGAAGCATATGTCAGTCACCTGGAAAGGAAATAAAGTGTGGTGCTGCGCTAATCCAGCGACAAAAAATTAAGATAAAAATGAAAATAAAGTGACGGTTCTAATGGTATACACACTACAGAATAAATAACAGCTAATATCTATAGCAAAAGGGTAAGTAAAAAACCTGTGACCAAACATGTGAAAGACAATTACAGGTGTATGAAAGTGCAACGTGCAAGCACAATAAGTGAAAATAGCACCGATGGATAAACTTAATCTGGAAATATACCTGTTAAATGCAAACGGTGCAAATTGCTAACAGAATTATCTTAAATAAAGTGCAAAATGTACAATGTGGACAGTATAATACTGTGCGTGACATGCACACAGCAAACATACAATAAAAACAAAGTGACTTGTGCAAAAATCAATCCTCGTGACTGCTAGTTCATAATGTCCAAATATAATAATCAGTGAATATATGAAGGGCCTCCTTTAAAGGGTGAAACAGCTGGAACAAATCTACAGTGGTGTTTCTTCTTCATGCAACAAACCACACACTTATAAGTAATGGCCCCTTACCTTCCGGTAATGGGGTAACAGCGTAAGACCAGTATTGGAAGTAACAGCCCTTTATCCTAGTGCAGGAACTTAATCCTTTCAGGTAACGGGGTAACAGCGTAAGACCAGTGTTGGTGTTGGGAGCTAAATTTCCCCCGAGTATAGCTGGGCTCTTCATGGCCCATTGGGAGGAAGAAAATGTCTTCAATGATCAACCGGATGAACTGGTGATTTACAAAAGATACATTGATGACATCTTTATATTATGGGAGGGTGATGTTAACCAGTTGACCGTATTCCTTGAGAAACTTAATATGAATGATAGGAATATCAAACTGTCTTGGGACATTAGTGAGAACAAAGTAACTTTTCTGGACCTAGAAATTATACAAGAAAATTCTATATTTAGCACGCAAACGCACTTTAAAAACGTTGACAGGAATAGTTATCTTCCAATGGAGAGTTGTCACCACAAAAGTTGGGGTCTTCAATGTCCCAAAGGGTCAGCTTATGCGACTTAGAAGAAACTGCACCAACCTAAATGTTTTTTTTTTTGGAACAGGCAGAGAAAATTGGAGTCAAGTTTACCTCAAAAGGCTACGATCATCGTTTTATCGATAACAAGATAGTAGAAGTGTCAGAGATGAATCGAAAGAACTAATAGAAGATAAAGTGATACTGGATTAGTGCAGGTTTTTTACTTACCCTTTTGCTATAGATATTAGCTGTTATTTATTCTGTAGTGTGTATACCATTAGCACGTCACTTTATTTTCATTTTTATCTTAATTTTTTGTCACTGGATTAGCGCAGCACCACACTTTATTTCCTTTCCACTGACTATTAGGGTCAGGGTGTACCCTATCCGGTGCAGGCAGCTTTTCCACTAGTTCCGTTGCAACACACATGATAGCGCAGGAATAATCATACATCTCTGCATATATACATTCCACCAATTCCCACACATCATGGACGTGTTCTCCTATATGGAGAAAAGGAAAGTAAATCTAGAATAAGTCTTTAATACCACGAATGTGAATACCAATAGAAATTTAGACCTGGAGAGACTGATGAGGAAGCTGGGACATAATGTGGAAAAAAAAGGTGAGCCTATGGTGGGATATCTGCACCTTTGAAACATATCTTAAAGAAAATATAGTCTCAAGAAGATTAAGATGGGATGTACGCCCAAATGATGGCCTGACAGATCAAGAGTCAAATGATGAATGGTTTAAATTCTTCAATGACAAAGGCTTGGAACTACTTAGTTTTCTGCTAGAAAGAAAACAAAGAAAGAATAAAAGAATAGACCAGAACATTTCCAAAATAAAGGAGGTATTGGAACAATATAAATAAATGATCAAGTTCAAAAATCTGACCACCCAACTCAATAAAGACCTTATAAAAAAGGATAAAGAAGTTTAATTAAGGAAGAGCAAGAAGTATATTAGGGACACAAATGACTTTCGTAATGACCAGGTTTTTAAATGGCAAAGCCAAATGGGCAAAACGGATATTTGCTCTACATATTCTACACCCGAGAAATTAGTGAGGGTGTACTCACAGCAGGTCAATGAACAACCTGGGCCAAATATTCAAAATACAAGCTACCAGGCCCGGAGAGAGGTAAATGGAGCTATGACCCAAGACATCAGGATTATGATGAGAGAAACACCGAGTATCATCCACATACACCATATAGAGCTGACAGAAGACCTCAGCACAATATTCAGACACCACAGAATGGAGGAAGGAAACCCTATTACTGGAAAAATAACAAGAAACCCCAGAATAAGAATAACTGGTAAAGACCGCCATATGATCAGAGAGACCACAGAGGACCACAGCACGAATATAGGGATCAGAGGAGACCCACATACGAATATAGAGACAACAGGGCACCACCATATGAATACTATGGGCCAAGAGATAGGAGCCCTGCCCAAGAATATGGTTATGGTGAAAGGAGAGGTCCACAACAGAGAAATTACCAGCAGCACAAACGGAGTCCAATACCTACCTATAACTATTATGCCCCTCTAATGAACAGAGATTAAGAAGATAGGCAAGTTAGACAATATCCCATACAATATGCGGACCAAGATTACAATAGGCCTTTTTTAGACAGGGACAGGGAAAATCACCCACTGAGAAATCCAGACGAGACAATAAACTCCAGAAAAAGTCCAGAAAGAAGAGAGGACGGAGATCTGGCAAGAGAGAGCAAAAGAAAAAGGGAGTAAAGGGAGAAGGTATCTTTAATTTAAGTGGCCAGGTACTTACACACGAAGAGATTGGGGTTTTAGACAAAGGCCTGAAATATGCACCCACTAAGAATCTCGATAAATTCCAAACTTATATCGAGATCCAGAAATTTGTGAGGAAATTAAATATCCAGAAATATATTGCGGAGAATCCTGTTAAACATACCGATGCTGCGAATAATGGAATTTTACATAGTACACTGAGGAACATATCAGTTTTTAACCCACCTATTAAAGATAACAAAAATATTGAGGCTTTTAAAAAAGTCGTTGTAGAAAAGATTAAGGATTTCAAGATCAAAAAGAAAGAAGATCCCAAGCACATCAAAAGTGGCATTCGTAAATTGATAAAAAGGAGGGACATTGTCATCCGACCAGCGGATAAGGAAGGCGGAATTGTCATTCTCTCAAAAGAGCAATATCACAATACGATGATGAACATGTTAGATGACATCAACACTTATAATAAATTATTGCGCAACCCTATGTTCAAGTGCAGGAAGGCACTCGAACAAGTTGTATACTTAGGGGTAAAGAAAAATATACTCAATAAAAAAGAAGCTAGGTTTTTAATCCCGGATTCTTGCCGTACACCGATTATATATTCATTACCAAAAATCCATAAAAACAGAACAGATCCACCACCTAGGCCGATAGTGAACAGCATTGATTCACTTACATCGAGGATGGGTCAATATATAGACGTTTTCTTGCAACCAGCCGTTCAAAGTACAAAGGCATACTTGCAAGATACTAAACAAATATTACAAATTTTAGAGAATATCCCGAAAGAAGAAAGAACGTGGATTATGGCTACCGCAGACGTTTCATCTCTATACACAATAATACCCCACCATCAAGCGTGCAAAGCTGCTAAATGGGGCTTGAGGAAATACACTAAGTTACCATGTATGCAGAGGAAGTTTCTGATAAAATGCCTGGACTTCAGCCGAAAGAACAATTATTTCTGGTACAATAAAACGTATTATCACCAACAGACTGGAGTAGCCATGGGAGATAAATTTGCCCCGAGTATAGCTGGGCTCTTCATGGCCCAATGGGAGGAAGAAAATGTCTTCAATGATCAACCGGATGAACAGGTGATTTACAAAAGATACATTGATGACATCTTTATATTATGGGAGGGTGATGTTAACCAGTTGACCGTATTCCTTGAGAAACTTAATATGAATGATAGGCATATCAAACTGTCTTGGGACATTAGTGAGAACAAAGTAACTTTTCTGGACCTATAAATTATACAAGAAAATTCTATATTTAGCACGCAAACGCACTTTAAAAACGTTGACAGGAATAGTTATCTTCCAATGGAGAGTTATCACCACAAAAGTTGGCTCTTCAATGTCCCAAAGGGTCAGCTTATACGACTTAGAAGAAACTGCACCAACCTAAATGTTTTTTGGAACAGGCAGAGAAAATTGGAGTCAGGTTTACCTCAAAAGGCTAAGATCATCGTTTTAGTGATAGTAGAAGTGTCAGAGATGAATCGGAAAGAACTAATTGAAGATAAAGTGATACAGAAATGTTCAATGGAAGGAGTACTGTTAATCCTGGACTATAGTGTACAATACAAGAAAATAGAAAGGATTATCAGACGCCACTGGTACATCTTACTGGCGGATATACAGCTACAGGATATTCTATCTGAAGTTTATATACAGAAGGGCACCAACGATCCAGGATAAAGTGGTGAAAAATGTTATAGACCCACCGAAGAAGACCTATACCTTTTTTACTGGAAAAGGTTTTTTCCCATGTAAGAGATGTTTCGCATGTTTAAGAACTAAACGTCCAAATGAGAAGGTTTTTCAGTTTTCATCTACAAGTACGGGAGACATCCATGAGGTCCAAAATTTCATCTGCTGCAACACTGAAGGGGCAGTCTATGCCCTGGAGTGCATCTGCGGCCTCCAATATATTGGTTGCACTAAAATACCCCTCAAAGTGCGAATTAAAGAGCACGTTCAAAATATTATAAATGGATACGATAAACATAGCGTATCCAAACATTTTTTGCTATGCCACAATAGGGACCCCTCTCACCTGAAGTTTTGGGGTATTGAACCATACGTTAGGCACTGGCGGGGGGGACATAAGGTTAGGACCCTCAGTCAGCTGGAATCCAAATGGATTTTTACTTTAGACACATTCTCGCCGAGGGGCCTGAACATTAAATTTGACCTTAATTGTTTTCTTAGTGACTTCTAATAAGTTTGCATGGTTATAGATATTAGACATGTGCATTCGTTTTTGTCCGAATGCATTTTCGTCCGAATTTCAGGTATTTTCGTTATCGTTTTAACAAACGATAACGAAAGTGCAGAATCCGAAAAACGAAAGATCCGACATAAACAAATGCTTAATTTTCGTTTTCGTTGCTACAACAGTTCGATATAGATAGGAGATTCGACATGATGATGACAATAACAATCTGTGTCCATCAAACCTGTGGTCGAATGTGCCTAACCTTAACTCTATTAGTCCAAGGCTATTCTACATAGAGAGAAAAGATTCGACGTAGGGGAGAAAAGATTCGACGTAGGGGAGAAAAGATAAATAAAAATAATGATGATGATGAATGTTATTGGCTGATTGTAACCAAAGAGGAGGAGCAGTAAAATAGCTAGAACTAAGTACACAAGTACTTTGGCTTATGGTGTCTGTTGAAAGTTCTAAGAAGATTCGACGGAGCAGGTAAACTATACGGCGTCGTACAGTTTAGCTGCTCCGTCGAATCTTCTTTGAACATTCGACAGACACCATAAGCCTTCAATGACAGATTCGACCTTAATTTGGATTTTCGGACTAATGCAATTTTTAACGAAAAACAAAATAAATAAAAACGAATTTCGGGAGTAACTAAATAAATTTATTTTTAGGACGAAAACGAAATTCCGAAACGAAATATTTCAATGTGCACATGTCTAATAGATATTTTTATATATTTATATTTTTATTATTGTATTCTGGTCTAGTATGGTAACTTTCTCCCAGCATCTGGATTTACCCGCAATTCTACCTCAATCTAGTTTAAGCTCACAGGAGCTCTAACATATTAAAATCTATCTATCATGGCTCCTACGTCTATCCGTAGTGTTGCTTTGCTTGTATTGCCCATTGATTTTATTGCCATTTGTCTATTGTCTGTGTGTTAACTTTCCCCTATGAGATCATAATTTTTATTTTATTCCATTCTTACAGTTGAGCTGTGGGATGGCCTCTTGCTTATTGCCACTATTGTAGGATGGCCATGTGGAGATGGAGGTCCTCCCACTGCTGTATGTTTATTATCTGTTCCTGTCAGCACTGATACCTATCCCTTCCGATCGGGTCTAGAGTTTTAAAATAAAAAGAAAAATATATTTTTTAGGCTCTGTTTCCACTACTGCGACTTATTTTGCGACTTGACACATGTCAAGTCGCATGACAAGTCAAAACCCATGTATTTCAATGGTCCCCGTTCTAATTGGTGCGACTCAAGTCGCAGCGACTCCAAAAAAGGTTCTTGCACTACTTTGTTCCGTCTTCGGTGCGACTTGTTCTCCATAGAAAGGTATTAAGTCGCAATGCAGTCGTATGTACATGTCTGACACCGCAACTTTGTTGCGACTTCCACGGAAGTCTACGGAAGCACATGATCTCTGCTCCTCCCAAATACATCACTTCCTATATTAATGTATGTGAGTGTGGAAGACAGCAGGAAGCATGCCTAGGGCTAGAAAAAACAAGCGACAAGTGCATGACAATGAGGAAATTATTCGGCTTGTCAGACAACGTCCGGCAATATATGACCTCAGAGATCCAGGTTACAAAGATCATGCAAAGAAGGAGAGAGCATGGTTGGAAGTGACTTGCATATATTATGAGACCTGGGACTCTTTATCAGCCACAGAACGTTCTTCAAAAAGTAAGTGGTTGATATATGCTGCTTAGCACTTTGCGCCTTGCACCTATTTAAATATTCTGCAACCAATGGGTGTGTGTTAACAATGTGCACTGTGTTTTCTTGGTGGGGACCACTTCTCCTGCCAGGAGATCACAATGGTTTGGCAGGAGGGAATCCCCTGTCAACACTATCTGTGTTGATGGTGGAATTTATATAGTTACTTTCGTATAACCTGTGGCTGCAGGAAAGTAAATCTGTGTGTGTGTGTGGACCAGCAAATAATATTTGACCACAGTCCTAATAATATTAAATAATCTTAAAGATGGCCCTGTCAACATCCTCCAGCACATGTCAAATTATATAGGTGTCATGGTTAATATATTTAGCGGTTGTTTTAACACCATCCATATCAATTATGCAGCCTAACAAATGAATGACCTATAGGCAGTTAATCAACTTTTTTGTTTTAATTTTTTATTTGCTTTATATTTTGTAGTACACTCACTACAGACTCGATGGAGAAGTCTCAAAGACTGCTACAACCGGTACTTACGAAAATTAAAAGAAGGAAGGAGTGGTTCCGGCTCAAAAAGATTAGCCCCATATGCCCATGCCAGGGATCTTGATTTTTTGAAACCAGTGTTGGAAATGCGAGAGTAAGTTATCAGCAGGCAAATTGTAATGCTTACTTAAAAAATATGTGATTTGTATTTCAGAACCCAAGCAAGCTGGGAAGACAGCACACAGGGTTTGGCAGCAGAACATGAGTCAGAGGAAGCTGCTGCTGCGGAGGAGCAAGAACAATTCCAAGACAATGTTGACAAGGAACTGTTCGTAGATGAATCAAGGTCAACATCAAACTCAATGAATGAGGAGGATGCAGAACCAGGACCTAGCAATGTCTCTAGGCCTTTGCGAAGATCTTCAAGGGGAAGTGCCCGGCCTGTGAAACCCATGGATAAAATTTTAGATGTAGTCAATCAGATGTCCACTAAAATGGCTGAAAACCAGTGTGAAGACACAGCATTTCTCACTGTAATTTTAGGCATATGTAAACAGGTACCCCCTGAGAAAAAATATGCACTCAGGATGGCTTTGATGTCAACTGCTCAATCATTTGTGGGTGAGGGGCCAACAACATCCTCAGCATATATGCAACCCCCCCTTCCCCAATATCCCCCTTATCAACAATACACTCACTTTCCAAGTACACAGTATGCTCCACCAATAAACCGTCCATACTGTAACCAGTATGGTAATATGCTGAATCCCTCAAGGCCACGCATGTTGCATCCAATTCCTGCCCCCACTACCTCTACCCTTGGCCCCCCAACCACTCACCAACTTAGGCAGCCTACACCCAGTCAGCTTCCACCTTTTCTGGAAAGGAAATATTACCCTGGTCCATCAGTGGATTTCCCTGGACCAGCCAATAGTTCAGCTTCCGGGACCACTGAAAACAAAACATACGAGCAATTGTAATTTTCGATTATTTTTGCTGTGGGTTTAAGACTTGTATATTTTTTGGTTGGTTGAGGAGGCCAAAACAACAACTGTTGAATTTTTGAGTTCATGGAACTGATTTCTTTATTTTTGCCTTCTTGCAAAAAGAGTTGTCTTGTAAAAAAGATTCAGAATATATATTTTATTTTTTTTATGACTTTTATTTTTGTGTTTTTCAAAGTGAAATATTTTATTATTTTAATATTTGTTGTGCTTGTTAAAAAGTAAAAAAAATGGTGTAGTTCACCAAAACACATAAAAAACAAATTTTGGGTGCATTCTTGCACAAAATTCAGGAAAATAAAAATTATTCTGGTTACATTATGCATTTTCTGCTTATCCTTTTTTCGAATTTGTGGTAAAGACCTATTATTCTGCATTTGGATGAAATGAAACATAACAGACATCTAAATAATATTACAATAAAATGCATGACATACATTATGCAATGGCATCCTCCTGCCAGGGGACAGAACCAGCAGAAGACATAAAATAAGACAAGAATCGTGCACCTTCCAGATCGTGCATGAGGGAATCTTCAAAAAGATAGCCATCACAAATACTAACAAAATTATGAAGCACACATGCTGCTTTTACTGCAGATATTGCATTCTCAAGTTTTAAATTAATCGGTGTATGTAGCAAACGCCACTTGTTGGCTAAAATGCCAAATGAACATTCTACCACTCGTCTTGCCCTCGTTAACCGGTAATTGAAGATTCACTTCTCTTCACTCAGACACCTATTGGAATAAGGCCTTAATAGATGCTCACTGAGAGCAAAGGCCTCATCCCCAACATACACAAATCGCATTGGCGGCCTATTTGTTCCTGGCAACTGACAGTCCTGTGGCAGGTCCAGACCATTTTCTCGCAACATTCTTCCAAACGATGATCTTTGGAAAATACTGGAGTCTGAGCTGCTGCCATATGATCCTATGTCTATATAACTAAAACAATAATTGGCATCAGCCACTGCTAGTAATACAAAAGAAAAATATTTTTTAGTAATTAAAGTATTTTGTTCCACTGCCGATGGGAAAACTATGTTTTCCGTCAATTGCCCCTAGACAATTTGGGAAATTGCAACGATCCCAGAAAACTTCCGCTATCTTGCACCAATCTTCGCAAGTGGGCTTCTTCAGGACCAAATCCCTAAGGACATTCCAGATGTCTCTGCAGGTATCGTGGACAATATTGCTGACAGTAGTTTTGCCAACCAAAAACTCATAATGCAAACTTGCAAAGGAATGTCCAGTTGTCAGGTACCTAAAATGAAAAAGTACATACATTTTATGATAATGATACATATTTACACCAAGCTACTTCAATAAACTAAAAAAAAAATGAGCTGGGAAGGAGGTGCCTGAGGAAGTGAAGGAAGAAGAGGAGCAGGAGAAAGACACTGGTGATGTAGAGGCAAAGTTAAGATTGTAAAAACAATCTCACGCACAATTACATGCTAGTATTTATTTTTTTACTTCATTTAAAGAGGATGAAAGAATGATGTGGATATCCAAATGCCACATAGAAGTTAAGAAGAAGAAACAGTAGGTATGAAAAGTTACCTCAATGTTATTATGAGTCTTTCAACAGCTGGAATACTCCTTCGGAAACTTGTGTTTTGTCGCTCTAGATGGCTAGAGAGCAAAGCCAACAATTCATCAAAACTGTAAAGAGAAAAAATATGGCTATTATCTACTTTGACCATGTAAAAATCAAACATTTAAAAATTGAGTTCCATTTTTAAATCAATTTGATCAGGTTATAGTTAACACTTCTAGCTATTCAAACCTAAAAATTCTAAAAAGAGTCATACTGACCAGGCATATACACATTTTCATAAATATATCTGGCAGCATTTGCAAGTTGACATTAAAAAATTTTCTCACCTTCTAATTGACATCCTTGTGTAGTTGAAGAATTTGTCTTCATGAGCACGGAGGTCGTTGTAAAGGACCCCAAACTGGCCTCTCACCTCCCTTTGGGCGATGATGGGATGGATCCAAAACCTATGCCTTCTCCTCCTCCGGTTATCCTCCTCTTCTTTATCTATAAATGCTGCTACAGCAGCCAAAATGACTGCTGACCCAACATATTGCATAGCCAACATGTTTGCTAACAAACATACAACACGTGACAACGAAAGAGGAAGGGGAAATAACTAAGCAGGATAAGGAATTACATCACTATGACTAAATCGCAGAACATCCAAGTCGCACAAAGTCATTTTTAAAGTCGCAACAAAACGCACCACAAATCGCATCGCAAAGTCGCAGTGTAAATCGCGCTACTTTGGGGAGGCACTAGTGTAAACATAGCCTTAGCGTTTTTATATATATTTTATTTTTTTTGGTAATTTTTACTTTTATGGAGACGTTTTTAATAAATAAATAATTTGCTCCGGGAATACTTTTCGAGAATATTTTATTTTATTTATTTTTTATTTAGCAGAGTATGCTATTATTACTGTTTTTATCTTTCTTCTCCTCTGCTGACAGTCGGTGTCATTACAATTACTGAGCTTGCCCATAGGCGGCTTAACATTCAGCTGACCAGACGAAACACCGCCCATAGCCCCATTGACGGCTGCTCGGCCATGTAGTTGATAACCAACAAGATGGCCGCGCCCGTCAACCTCCGGGAAAATGGCCGCTATGCTATCCCTTATGGACTACAAGAAAATGGCCGCCCATTATTGTCTATGGGTTAGCTATTTAAAGACATTTACTGTGCCTCCCTGTATCCCCTGATGAAGTCACATGGTGTGTGATGTCACGCGTAGGGACAGGACAGGCACTTTATGCTGACTGGAGATTACGAGCTTGTCAGAGATAAGGCACCTTTTTCGTTGATGTAATGTGAGTACTTTTATTGTGTTAATAAAACCAAGCTTTTAGCCTACAATACTACACTATCTGGGACCTTCCTTTTTTCCATTTTTACCCCCCTGTACCCTTGGAGGGACTGAGCTCCTGCATTAGGATGTCGAGCACAGGATAAAAGGTTGTTACTCCAAACACTGGTCTTACGCTGTTACCCCGTTACCTGAAAGGATTAAGTTCCTGCACTAGGATAAAGGGCTGTTACTTCCAATACTGGTCTTACGCTGTTACCCCATTATCTGAAGGTAAGTGGCCATTACTTATAAGTGTGTGGTTTGTTGCACGAAGAGGAAACACCACTGTAGATTTGTTCCAGCTGTTTCACCCTTTAAAGGAGGATCTTCATATGTTCACTGATTATTATATTTGGACATTATGAACTAGCAGTCACGAGGACTGATTTTTGCACAAGTCACTTTGTTTTTATTGTATGTTTGCTGTGTGCATGTCACACACAGTATTATACTGTCCACATTGTACATTTTACACTTTATTTAAGATAATTCTGTTAGCAATTTGCACTGTTTGCATGTAACAGGTATATTTCCAGACTAAGTTTATCCATCGGTTCTATTTTCACTTATTGTGCTTGCACGTTGCACTTTTATACACCTGTAATTGTCTTTCACATGTTTGGTCACAGGTTTTTTACTTACCCTTTTGCTATAGATATTAGCTGTTATTTATTCTGTAGTGTGTATACCATTAGCACCGTCACTTTATTTTCATTTTTATCTTAATTTTTTGTCGCTGGATTAGCGCAGCACCACGCTTTATTTCCTTTCCACTGGCTATTAGGGTCAAGGTGTACCCTATCCGGTGCAGGCAGCTTTTCCACTAGTCCCGTTACAACACACATGATAGCGCAGGAATAATCATACATCTATGTCAGTCACCTGCTGCTACACTAAACCACTCCCCTGCCCCCAGATCAAAAACAAACAGGCCTAGATCACAGCATAGTCATGCCTAAATTTACCTGCACTGACAGTACAAAGCAAACCCACTACTCTAGGTTAGAGGGTGCTACACTTTTGTTTACTATGTCACTTTGGCGCTGCCGGTGACCATTGTGGAACCATATTTAAAGGAGAATTACACTGTGTGCAAAGCGTGTTTGACCCTGTTTTCACTTGTTGAATTTATAGTGACACCAACACTTCTATATATATGTTTGTTTTGTCTAATTATTATCAGTAATATAAGCAGCACTATCACATATATTTATAATCTATATTGCTGTTGATGTGGGAACACACAGGTGATAGCAGCAGCTTTCAAAATACAGTTTGTTCACTTAATATTAGGTGGCAGCATGCAGCTATTCTGATTATTTTATTTATCATCTAAGACAGTGTTTCTCAACTCCAGTCCTCAAGGCGCCCCAACAGGTCATGTTTTCAGGCTTTCCCTCAGATGAAATGGCTGTGGTAATTACTAAGGAAGTGAAACTGATCAAATCACCTGTGCAAAATAATGGAAATCCTGAAAACATGACCTGTTGGGGCGCCTTGAGGACTGGAGTTGAGAAACACTGATCTAAGATTAGGATACTTACCAGACCGCTGGTCTATTGAACATCTTAGGGTGCTCTACTGCCCCCGACCACCTCCTTTCTCTCTTTAACTAAGGGGCTTTTTATCTCCTGCTGTAAATCAGCCCGGTGGGCATCTGCATATATGAACCCTATACATATTGATAAGGCTTAACAGATTCCTGATAAAGCAGGCGGCAAACCTGTGAAACATGTCAAAGATTATACCAGGGTTGGAATAAAAAACTATATGATCTTACCTTTATACTAATATGTATTTACAAATTTATACAATTTATACTCTGGGTAAAGAATGGGTAGTGTCTGTGGTTAAGTGCTTGTATAGTATGTACTAGGGTTGCACCGATTCCACTTTTTTTAAGACTGAGTACAAGTACCGATACTTTTTTATGTCATATGACAGTGACACTAATATACAGTTGTGTTCATAAGTTTACATACCCTGGCAGAATTTATGATTTCTTGCCCTTTTTTCAGAGAATATGAATGATAACACAAAAACTTTTCTTTCACTCATGGTTAGTGTTTGGCTGAAGCCATTCATTATCAATCTACTGTGTTTACTCTTTTTAAATCATAATGGCAACAGAAACTACCCAAATGACCCTGACCAAAAGTTTACATACCTCAGTTCTTAATACCGTGTATTGCCCCCTTTAACACCAATGACAGCTTGAAGTCTTTTGTGGTATTTGTGGATGAGGCTCTTTATCTTCTCTGATGGCAAAGCTGACCATTCCTCTTGGCAAAAAACCTCCAGTTCCTGGAAATTCTTGGGCTTTCTTGCATGAACTGCATGTTTGAGATCTCCCCAGAGTGACTCAATGATATTGAGGTCAGGAGACCTCAATATCATATGGCCACTCCAGAACCTTCACTTTATTCTACTGTAGCCAATGACAGGTCGACTTGGCCTTGTTTTTTGGATCATTGTCATGTTGAAATGTTCAAATACGTCCCATGCACAGCTTCCTGGCTGATGAATGCAAATGTTCCTCCAGTATTTTTTGATAACATACTGCATTCATCTTGACAACAAGTTTTACCAAATTCCCTGTGCCTTTGTAGTTCACACATTCTCAAAACATCAGTGATCCACCTCTGTACCTTTCATCATAGGCCTTGTTGACTCCTCTCCAAATGAAGCGTTTATGGTTGTGGCCAAAAAACTCAATTTTGGTCTCACCACTCCAAATGACTTTGTGCCAGAAGGATTAAAGGCTTGTCTCTGTGCTGTTTGGCATATTGTAAGCGGGATACTTTGTGGCATTTGCGTAGTAATGGCTTTCTTCTGGTGACTCGACCATCTTTCTTCAAGTGCCTCCTTATTGTGCATCTTGAAACAGCCACACCACGTTTTTAGAGAGTCCTGTATTTCACCTGAAGTTATTTGTGGGTTTTTCTTTGCATCCCGAACAATTTTCCTGGCAGTTGTGGCTGAAATTTTAGTTGGTCTACCTGACCGTGGTTTGGTTTCAACACAAACCTTAATTTTCCACTTCTTGATTAGAGTTTGAACACTGCCGATTGACATTCTCAATTCCTTGGATATCTTTTTATATCCCTTTCCTGTTTTATACAGTTCAACTATCTTTTCCCACAGATCCGTTGTCAATTATTTTGCTTTTCCCATGACTCAAAATCCAGAAACGTCAGTGCAGCACTGGATGAAAGATGCGAGGGTCTGTCAGGAGTCCAGAAACTCATTGACCTTTTATACACACACACTAATTACAAGCAAGCAGATCACAGGTGAGGATGGTTAACCTCCCTGGCGGAATTTCCGAGTCTGGCTCGGGGTGAGATTTCAGTACCAAAACCGGTAACTCCGTGCCAGACTCGGGATCACATCGCAGGATCCATGTAGAGGTTACTTACCTTGTCCCCTGGATCCTGCGATGTCTCCCCACTGTGATCTGCTAGCTGTCTCGCTCGATTCACAGTGCCAAGCTCCGTTCCCTGCGAGTGTTGCGACGCACGGGGACGGAGTTGGGCGCCAAATTCAAAAAGTAAAAACCACAGTATAGATACAGTATACTGATACAGATTACAGTACTGTATCAAATAATTACACATCCCCTTTGTCCCTAGTGGTTTGTCCAGTGTCCTGCATGCAGTTTTATATTATAAATACTATTCTTTCTGCCTGGAAACTGGAGATTGTTCATAGCAACCAAAAAATGTCTGTTTACGTCAAAAGTGCTTTTAGACCAGCTAGAAAACAATGATAATAATTTAGAATCACTTGCAGAATTGAGCGATAGCGATTTGTGAGGAAATTCGTCATCAAACACTAAAAGTAATGACAGCAACAATTCTGCATCTGAGCAAATTTCAATGTTTTTGATTTGATTACATTATTGAATATTTTTTTATTATTATTATATTATTATTTGTTATAATTATTTATAGTTATTTATTATATTATAATTTATGATTTCATGTTTCAAACTTTATCATACCCGGGATGTCTACTAGTCTCTTGTTTGGACAGATTTAAGTGAGTTATTTCTAAGAATTACAGACCTACAATATAAATTTCCATGCAAAATAATGGTACCGCTTTCAGCACCTAAAATCTGAAATAATCATACCGCCAGGGAGTTTAATAGCCATTCAAACCCCTTTGTGTTAACTTGTGTGCATGTTATCAGGCCACAATCACAGGGTATGTAAACTTTTGATCAGGGTCATTTGGGAAGTTTCTGTTGCCATTATGATTTAAAAAGAGTAAACAGAGTTGCTTGATAATACAGTGGGGACGGAAAGTATTCAGACCCCCTTACATTTTTCACTCTTTGTTATATTGCAGCCCTTTGCTAAAATCATTTAAGTTCATTTTTTTCCTCATTAATGTACACACAGCACCCCATAGTGACAGAAAAACACAGAATTATTGACATTTTTGCAGATTTATTAAAAAAGAAAAACTGAAATATCACATGGTCGTAAGTATTCAGCCCCTTTGCTGTGACACTCATATATTTAACTCAGGTGCTGTCCATTTCTTCTGATCATCCTTCAGATGGTTCTACACCTTCATTTGAGTCCAGCTGTGTTTGATTATACTGATTGGACTTGATTAGGAAAGCCACACACCTGTCTATATAAGACCTTACAGCTCACAATGCATGTCAGAGCAAATGAGAATCATGAGGTCAAAGGAACTGCCTGAAGGGCTCAGAGGCAGAATTGTGGCAAGGCACAGATCTGGCCAAGGTTACAAAAACATTTCTGCTGCACTTAAGGTTCCTAAGAGCACAGTGGCCTCCATAATCTCTAAATGGAAGACGTTTGGGAAGACCAGAACCCTTCCTAAAGCTGGCCGTCCGGCCAAACTGAGCTATCGGGGAAGAAGAGCCTTGGTGAGAGAGGTAAAGAAGAACTCAAAGATCACTGTGGCTGAGCTCCAGAGATGCAGTCAGGAGATGGGAGGAAGTTGTAGAAAGTCAACCATCACTGCAGCCCTCCACCAGTCGGGGCTTTATGGCAGAGTGGCCCGACAGAAGGCTCTCCTCAGTGCAAGACACATGAAAGCCCGCATGGAGTTTGCTAAAAAACACCTGAAGGACTCCAAGATGGTGAGAAATAAGATTCTCTGGTCTGATGAGACCAAGATAGGACTTTTTGGCCTTAATTCTAAGCGGTATGTGTGGAGAATACAGTCCCAACAGTGAAGCATGGTGGTGGCAGCATCATGCTGTGGGGTGTTTTTCAGCTGCAGGGACAGGACGACTGATTGCAATCGAGGGAAAGATGAATGCGGCCAAGTACAGGGATATCCTGGATGAAAACCTTCTCCAGAGTGCTCAGGACCTCAGACTGGGCCGAAGGTTTACCTTCCAACAAGACAATAACCCTAAGTACACAGCTAAAATAACGAAGGAGTGGTTTAACAACAACTCCCTGACTGTTCTTGAATGGCCCAGCCAGAGCCCTGACTTAAACCCAATTAAGCATCTCTGGACCTAAAAATGGCTGTCCACCAACGTTTACCATCCAACCTGATAGAACTGGAGGGGATCTGCAAGGAGGAATGGCAGAGGATCCCCAAATCCAGGTGTGAAAAACTTGTTGCATCTTTCCCAAAAAGACTCATGGCTGTTAGGGATGAGCCAAACACCCCCCTGTTCGGTTCGCACCAGAACATGCGAACAGGAAAAAAGTTCGCTCGAACACGCGAACACCGTTAAAGTCTATGGGACACGAACATGAGTAATCAAAAGTGCTAATTTTAAAGGCTTATATGCAAGTTATTGTCATAAAAAGTGTTTGGGGACCCGGGTCCTGCCCCAGGGGACATGGATCAATGCAAAAAAAAGTTTTAAAAACAGCCGTTTTTTCAGGAGCAGTGATTTTAATAATGCTTAAAGTCAAACAATAAAAGTGTAATATCCCTTTAAATTTCGTACCTGGGGGGTGTCTATAGTATGCCTGTAAAGGGGCGCATGTTTCCCGTGTTTAGAACAGTCTGACAGCAAAATGACATTTCGAAGGAAAAAAAAAACATTTAAAACTACCCGCGGCTATTGCATTGCCGACAATACACATAGAAGTTCATTGATAAAAACGGCATGGGAATTCCCCACAGGGAACCCCAAACCAAAATTAAAAAAAAAAAATGATGTGGGGGGTCCCCCTAAATTCAATACCAGGCCCTTCAGGTCTGGTATGGTTATTAAGGGGAACCCCGGCCAAAATTTAAAAAAAAAAATGACGTGGGGTTCCCCCTAAATTCCATACCAGACCCTTCAGGTCTGGTATGGATTTTAAGGGGAACCCCGCGCCAAAAAAAAACAAAAAACGGCTTGGGGTCCCCCCAAGAATCCATACCAGACCCTTATCCGAGCACGCAACCTGGCAGGCCGCAGGAAAAGAGGGGGGGACGAGAGTGTGGCCCCCCCTCCTGAACCGTACCAGGCCACATGCCCTCAACATTGGGAGGGTGCTTTGGGGTAGCCCCCCAAAACACCTTGTCCCCATGTTGATGAGGACAAGAGCCTCATCCCCACAACCCTGGCCGGTGGTTGTGGGGGTCTGCGGGCGGGGGGCTTATCGCCCCCCCATGTGAAATGGTAAGGGGGTACTTACCCCTACCATTTCACTAAAAAACTGTCAAAAATGTTAAAAATGACAAGAGACAGTTTTTGACAATTCCTTTATTTAAATGCTTCTTCTTTCTTCTATCTTCCTTCATCTTCTTCTTCTTCTGGTTCTTCTGGCTCTTCTGGTTCTTCCTCCGGCGTTCTCGTCCAGCATCTCCTCTGCGGCATCTTCTATCTTCTTCTCCTCGGGCCGCTCCGCACCCATGGCATCTTCTTCTTCATCCACTTCTCTTCTTCCTTCTTCTCTTCTTCATTTTCTTCTCCGGGCCGCTCCGCATCCATGCTGGCATGGAGGGAGGCTCCCGCTGTGTGACGGCGTCTCCTCGTCTGATGGTTCTTAAATAACGGGGGGCGGGGCCACCCGGTGACCCCGCCCCCCTCTGACGCACGGTGACTTGACGGGACTTCCCTGTGATGTCACGGGGAATGCCACAGGGAAGTCCCGTCATGTCCGTGCGTCAGAGGGGGCGGGGTCACCAGGTGGCCCCGCCCCCCGTTATTTAAGAACCGTCAGACTAGGAGATGCCGTCACACAACGGGAGCCTCCCTCCATGCCAGCATGGGTGTGGAGCGGCCCAGAGAAGAAAATGAAGAAGAGAAGAAGGAAGAAGAGAAGTAGATGAAGAGAAGAGCGGGAGCCTCCCCCCATGCCATGGGTGCGGAGCAGCCCGAGGAGAAGAAGATAGAAGACGCCGCGGAGGAGATGCTGGATGAGAACGCCGGAGGAAGAACCAGAAGAAGAAGAAGAACCAGAAGAAGAAGAAGATGAAGGAAGATAGAAGAAAGAAGAAGCATTTAAATAAAGGAATTGTTAATTCTATCTTGTCATTTTTAACATTTTTGACAGTTTTTTAGTGAAATGATAGGGGTAAGTACCCCCTTACCATTTCACACAGGGGGGGGGGCCGGGATCTGGGGGTCCCTTTGTTAAAGGGGGCTTCCAGATTCCGATAAGCCCCCCGCCCGCAGACCCCCACAACCACCGGCCAGGGTTGTGGGGATGAGGCCCTTGTCCTCATCAACATGGGGACAAGGTGTTTTGGGGGGCTACCCGAAAGCACCCTCCCAATGTTGAGGGCATGTGGCCTGGTACAGTTCAGGAGGGGGGGGCTGCACTCTCGTCCCCCCCCTCTTTTCCTGCGGCCTGCCAGGTTGCGTGCTCGGATAAGGGTCTGGTATGGATTTTTGGGGGGACCCCACACCGTTTTTTTTTTTTATTTGGCGCGGGGTTCCCCTTAATAACCATACCAGACCTGAAGGGCCCGGTATTGAATTTAGGGGGAACCCCCACGTCATTTTTTTTTTTAAATTTTGGTTCGGGGTTTCCCTGTGGGGAATTCCCATGCCATTTTTATCAATGAACTTCTATGTGTATTGTCGGCAATGCAATAGCCGCGGGTAGTTTTAAATGTTTTTTTTCCTTCGAAATGTCATTTTGCTGTCAGACTGTTCTAAACACGGGAAACATGTGCCCCTTTACAGGCATACTATAGACACCCCCCAGGTACGAAATTTAAAGGGATATTACACTTTTATTGTTTGACTTTAAGCATTATTAAAATCACTGCTCCTGAAAAAACGGCCGTTTTTAAAACTTTTTTTTGCATTGATCCATGTCCCCTGGGGCAGGACCCGGGTCCCCAAACACTTTTTATGACAATAACTTGCATATAAGCCTTTAAAATTAGCACTTTTGATTTCTCCCATAGACTTTTAAAGGGTGTTCTGCGGCATTCGAATTTGCCACGAACACCCCAAATTGTTCGCTGTTCGGTGAACTTGCGAACAGCCAATGTTCGAGTCGAACATGAGTTCGACTCGAACTCGAAGCTAATCCCTAATGGCTGTATTAGATCAAAAGGGTGCTTCTACTAAATACTGAGCAAAGGGTCTGAATACTTAGGACCATGTGATATTTCAGTTTTTGTTTTTTAATAAATCTGCAAAAATGTCAACAATTCTGTGTTTTTCTGTCAATATGGGGTGCTGTGTGTACATTAATGAGGAAAAAAATGAACTTAAATGATTTTAGCAACTGGCTGCAATATAACAAAGAGTGAAAAATTTAAGGGGGTCCGAATACTTCCTGTCCACACTGTAAATAGCTTCAGCCAAACACTAACCATGAGTGAAAGAAATGTTTTTGTGTTATCATTCATATTCTCTGAAAAATGGCCAAGAAATCATAAATTTTGATTTTGCCAAGGTATGTAATGAGCACAACTGTACAGCAATGATGGAAACTGATAGGTGGCACTGATGGGCACTGATGAGGCGTGGCCTGTGTCAGTAGTTTTTTATTTTTATTTTTTTGACAATTTTATTTTTTACAATTTATTTTTTTTACAATTTATATATATATATATATATATATATATATATATATATATATATATATATATATTTTTTTTTTTTTACAATGCTTTCTTTTTTGGAGTGGGGGGGACTGGTTGTTGTCAGTGTTTTTTAATTTTATTTTTTTATTATTTGTACACTTTTACTTTTGGCTTTTGACTTTTTTTTTAATCAACCCTGTTGGGGGGGGGCTGCTTTGATGACATCTCCCCTTTGAGACATAGAAAGGGACTGAGGACACAGATCCCCCAATTCCTTTCTCAGCAGCCTCAGCTGCACTGAAAATGAAAAGTCAGGAGACAGAGGCTTCTGTTCATTCATAAACTGAAACATTGTAAACACAGTTAACAATTCTCAGTTAGGAATGATCAGTCAGTGATTCAGTCACTGATTCAGAAAAGGAAGGAGCCGGTAAATGACATAGGGATGGCATTGGCCAGGTGATGAGAGGTGGCTGGTTTCCTCCAGACACAATGCTTGTCATTCAGGCCAAAGAGTTTAATTTTTGTTACATCAAACCAGAAAATTTTGTTTCTCATGGTCTGAGAGTCCTTCAGGTGGCTTTTGGCAAACTCCAGGTGGGCTGTCATGTGCCTTTTACTGAAGAGTGGCTTCTGTCTGACCACTCTACCATACAGGCCTGATTGGTGGAGAGCTGCAGAGATGGTTGTTCTTCTGGAAGGTTCTCCTCTCTTCACAGAGAAACGCTGGAGCTCTGTCAGAGTGACCATCGGTTCTTGGTCACCTCCCTGACTAAGGCCCTTCTCCCCCGAATGCCCAGTTTGGCTGGGCGGCCCGTCTAGGAAGAGTCCTGGTGGTTCCAAACTTCTTCCATTTACAGATGATGGAGGCCACTGTGCTCATTTGGACCTTCAATGCTGCAGAAATATTTCTGTACCCTTCCCCAGATCTGTGCCTCAATACAATCCTGTCTTGGCGGTCTACAGACAATTCCTTGGATTTCATGGCTTGGTGTGTGCTCTGACATGAATGGTTAACTGTGGGACCTTTTTATAGACAGGTGTTTGCCTTTCCAAATCATGTCCAATCAACTGAATTTACCACAGGTGGGCTCCAATAAAGTTGTAGAAACATCTCAAGGATAATCAGTGGAAAAAGGATGCACCTGAGCTCAATTTTGACTGCCATGGCAAAGGCTGTAAAAGCACATATACATGTGATTTTTTCATGTTTATTTTTAATACATTTGCAAAGATTTCAAACAAACATCTTTCACGTTGTCATTATGGGGTATTGTTTGTAGAATCTTTAGGAAAAATAATGAATTTTATCCATTTTGGAATAAGGCTGTAGCATAAAAAAATGTGGAAAAAGTGAATACTTTCCGGATGCACTATATTTAACAGTTTGCTCGCAGTGCAGCTTTAACCCATTTACTCCCATCAGCATAACTACTATGTCACTGGCAGTAGTGACATTCAGAAATTCAGATTCAGAATACTTTATTAATCCCAAAGGTAAATTATTGCAACACATGCCACACTCAACAAACACAACACAAGATCACAACAATGAACAGAGCAAGACACAAAGGCACAACAAAATTAGCAATAAAACAAATGAAAACTACACTCTAATAAACCATCCATGTAATTAAAATACAACATAGAATAAATAACACAGATTAAAAATAACAGAAAGTAAAACTAGCAAAATGCAATAATACACCACTTTCTCTAACACCACCCCAAATAATAATAATTAACATAATACCAACATACTATAAAAACGACATACAAATCCTGATCGTTAACCATATTTAAATCTTTATCTCCACCCCTCACAGAGAAGAACTACAGAACTTGATGCCCCCAGGCAAAAATGGTTTCCTGTGTCGCTCTGTGGTGCATTGTGGTTGAAACAATTTGTCACTGGTGGTACTCCGCAGACTGACCAGCGTATTGTGTAGTGGGTGGGAAGAGTTGTCCAAGATTGAACATTCCTTGAACAACATTTTCCTCTCCAACACTGTTGTTAAACTTCAATCCAACAACATCACTGTCCTCACAAATCAGTTTGTTGAGTCTGGTAGTGTCAGACACCCTAAGCTTGCTTCCCCAGCATGCCACTGCATGCAGGAGAGCGCTGGCCACCACAGACTCAAAAAACATCTTCAGCATCATTTTGCAGATGTTAAAAGACCTCAGTCTCCTCAAAAAATAGTAAACACACTCAAGGCTGCTACTGTAGTTTGTTTACTTTTTAGAACAGAATGCAGGCTATATTGTAGAACTGATCATTGCCCTTAGTGATAGCAATAACATAAGCATAAAATTTAAGAAAAACTTTAAATTGCCCATGTTAAGCTCACATGTGTACATAAACAAAAATCAGGGGGTCACCGTGCATGCCAGAGGATTCATTCTAAGGCCATCATTGATGATTTGTAAGGCTTTTTAAGACCTGCCTATTGACAATTTTGAGTATCATAGTTTGTCACCATGTTGCAGGAGCATATTTGGTATCCATTTACTCAAATCTGACTCCCCTTTTATGTTTTATAGAAAATGTGGAGATTTTATTATGTTCGTGACTAGTTTAAGTGTAATTTTTATTACATATTTTATGAAAAAGTTGTGCAAATATTGTGTGACATGCAACTACCACCATTTTATTCCACAGGATCTGTGCTTTCAGAAAAAAATGGAATGTTTTGGGAAATTTAGATAATGTTTATACCTAAGGTGTACATTTTAATACGTGTGCAAAAAAAAATTAAAATGGCTCTGGCAGCAAAAGAGTATTTTTTACATTTATTCTTTATCCACTTTTGTAAGTATGGATATACAAATGTCACTAAAATAAAACCAATCTTTTTTGCAGTGCAGCAATGAAGGTGTTATACTAAAAAAATACCTCATACAGGAAAGTGAGGAAATGAAGGATGTTTCCCCAGGAGGAAGAAACAACATTTTACAACATTTGAAGACATAGTACACTGCCAAGGTCAAAAAGCTAAGGAATCAATTCAAAGTTCCTAGCAGCAGACATATTTGATTTAATTAGACAGTAATCATTCAGGAACAGGATGTCTCCTCAGCACATCAAAAGCAAGAACAAATGTCGAGTGCAGTTCCTTATTTCTAGGAAACGTTATGACTCCTCAAGTGTCTTAGTTATTAGAATAGGTTTAATTTTTTCTTGAGATAAATCTCAGTAAAAATATAATGAATATTAATACATAGCATCTTCTTACAAACAATAATAATAATGATAATAAAAACAGAACTAATATATGTCGGAAAGTCGAAGTCCTCATGCAGACTAGCATCAAAAATGGACTGTTCAGGTCTCATGCACATTGAGCTTTTGGATTCTGACATTTTTGTGCAGGTGGAAGCCGCTGTTTGCAGCCTGTAACAGTCTGAGAACCTGAAAGCTGTGAGGCAAGAAACCTGCATTCCTGGCAATTATCTCTGGGTGCACATTACCCTAAATGTTAGTACCACTCTGTACACCCTCTAGCTGCAGCTTGCAGCCTCTCATAGACTTTTACAGGCTGTCTGAACCGTGCAACTGCGCCTTCTGCCAGCACTGGAATATCATGCATGGGGCTAAACTCCCAGTGTTCATAAGGCCTCACTTACATACTTTACAACTGATCAGTTGTTACGCTTCACACATTTCTTCCCAATCCATTAGTAAACCCGCCTATGTTCTTGCTTGGCAAATTGTTCTAGGAAACACTTTAAATATCACTGAATTGAGTAAAATCTGGACCAATGTGGTCAAATGTTCTATTAATGCTCTATTCCAAGAGAATGCATATAAAATACTCCTTTGCTGGTATATGACTCCAAAACGAATGCATATTTCCCCTTCAATCACCTCTCTTTGCTTTAGAGGATGTAATTTTAGAGGAACTTTATTACACATCTGGTGGGAATGCCCTGTTGTCCAGAAACTGTGGACACAAATTTATGATATGACTAACAAATTTATTATCAAACCCATAAATCTAGACCCATGGGAAGCCTTACTACATAAACCATATCTGAGCTTTAGAAAACTTGAGAGAAAATTAATCTCTTTTATTTTTTTTTACCACAAGACAAACTATTCAATGTTAGAGAGGTGAAGCAAAGAATTATGGGCACCATGATTCAATTAACACCCTTCCTACTTGATAACCATTCTAACTTTTTAAAAATCTGGCCTCCATGGCTTGACTTTACCAACACACTTAATATTAATAATTCTTTGCTTTCTCTCTAAAATTATATGGCCACATCCACAATTCACCTAAACCCAGCATATCCTAATCCACCTCTTCTTCTACTCTTCTTTTTTCTTCTCTTTTTCCTCCCTTCTCTTTTTTCTTTTCTTCTTTTTATTTTTTCATTTTTTATTTTTTTGTTGTTAACTATTCCAAATATATTTTATTATTATAATAATATATTCATTATTGTCATTTTGTATAACATATCTGTATTACCCTGTTTATGTATTCTATCTTAATCTTCTTAATAAAAAAAATATTGTAACAGATCAGTTGTTAAAGGAGAAGTACACCCAAAGCTTGTTTGGCTGTATTTCTTATGTGGATCACAGGTGTGCAGTTCATTTTGCACTCCTGTGACCTGTTTTCAGCAGACAGCAGGCTGAAGCTTGCTGTCGGCTGACATCACAGAGTCGGTCCAAGCTTGGGCAAGATCACGACCATGGGGTTCCGCCCACATGCCAAGACCAGCTCCCGGCTCAGCTTCCACAGCCTAGGGCTCCGCTGAGCGTGGGGGTGGGGGTTTAGAGCAGAGAGCTGGTGGCTGCATCCACCTAGGTAAGTATGATTTAAAAAAAAATATTCCCATACTTCTCTTTTAACTGTACTGAAGACCAGTCACTGCTACTTTCTCATTGTTCAGGGTGATGAGTTTTGTATGCACCCACTATAGTTTTCTGCAGGCAGCCCATAGTGTTGTGGGTAAATCTGTAAAGAAATACAACCCCAACACTCAGACCAATGGCATGTACAGCTCACTGGACTCTTATGTAAGGTGTATGAAACAATATTGCTGCAAATACCCTTCCATAATGCCCAGCGGTAACCAATTTTTTTTTTTTTATTACAGAATAAAATAATAGTTTTCTTGTTTTATGTGTATCTGTTTGGAAGATTTCCCCTGTATTTTTTATTGGACAGGTGTCTGGCAGAACCAATGCATGGAAATCTCCCAAGTGCAGGACTGAGATGGGGCACAAATACCAATACAATGAATATTGGTAGTAAAATTAGGAAGAATTTAAACCTCTGTCAGGTTTTTTCATGCTACCTGTGTCCCCACTGTCCAGGTAACTGATGGGGAAATTTCATATTTCCTTATTAAAATTGTCTAGTTGTCTCACAATAGCTAAGAAAGCCTCTATATCATGGTTATCCTGGTTACCTTAGCTGATATTATACCAAAGAAATGTCATTACAAACTGACCAAATCCTTAAAAGGTCATATTGTTGCTTGCAGTGGGAGTTGACCATTTACCTACATTCAAGTTCTGTACTACAGCGATAACTTGCCATATGCCATATGCCATATTTATACCGTCTCCTATCAGAGCTTCCTATAATGCATGCGTCTTTGATCACCTGTGCCACGCAGTATTAAAAGCGGGCGGGACTCCGAGGTGAAACAGCATCTTTAGTTAAGTATTCATAGTATATTTTCTAATATTAGTAAATTTGTTATCTGTATATGTCATTACTTAATTAAATGTTATACCCATAAGCATTTGTGTGATCTCTTTGCACATTTCGAATAAAACCTCCTAAACATAAACTATCATGTATCCGCGATAAAATAGTAACAGAACAAGAAATGAAGGGAAATCTCAATAGTAAAACAGTAAAAGTGAAGGAAAATCTCAATAGTAAAACAGTAAAAGCCTGGCAGGTGTTTTGAACTATTTCCCACTCTATTGAAAATACGTTTTTGCTTTTGGCTGATTAATTGCTGAAATTACTGCATATTGTTTTTGATCTTTACATTGGCTTATTATAGTGTGTAATTATAGATTTTTTTGGACGTGTTTTTTTTTTTATATATAAGACAAATATTGTATTTTCAGGTGTGGTCTTTTTGATAGTAAGGGAGAAGTCCCCTTTAAGATGCCTTGTGCTTATTCAGTACATCTAATGCCCCGTACACACGGTTGGATTTTCCGATGGATAATGTCTGATCGGAACGTGTTGTCGGAAATTCCGACCGTGTGTGGGCTCCATCGGACATTTTCCATCGGATTTTCCGACACACAAAGTTTGAGAGCAGGCTATAAAATTTTCCGACAACAAAATCCGATCGCGTTAATTCCGAACGTGTGTGACCAGTTCCGACGCACAAAGTGCCATGCATGCTCAGAAGAAATTCTGAGACGGAACAGCTCGGTCTGGTAAACTTAGCGTTCTCAATGGATACAACACTTTCGTCACGGTGCAATGTTAAAAATGGTTTAATACAGTGCACTCTCTTCTTCTTTATAATGTGAGAAGAATGAAGTAGTTTTGCTGCTCATATTAACACAGACTTCTCACAAACTTCTTTCTTTATTCTTTATCGGGATTCTCTCAATATATTTTGATTTGTCACATCTGACAACATTATTTTTGTGTTTTTTTTTTTTTTTTTCAGGCAGATTATTTTATTTTTTTTAGGTTTGTATTTTTTTCAAGGCTGATCTTTGTTTTATTTTATTTTTAGTTTTACTCCAGAATATTTTTGTGTGTGTTTTGTGTGTCAAGTTACCACAACACCATTGATATGTTGTATTATTTAATCTGTAGGAGATTGTTTGGTGTTGGTGTCCCTTGTTAATTTCACATTGTATTTTGAAATGTACCTGAATCCTCAGAAACAAACTGTCCTTTTTGAATGAAAACACACATAGGCGAGTATAATATAAAAAAAAAATCATTTATTAAGGGCTCACAACTAAACAAAGAGGGAGACAACACTGGAGAAACAGCAGAAATGGGTGAAGCCTTGGACCCCCAGGGCAGACATCAATTATTTTCAAACAAAATTGGGGGCCTGAGGAGTCCTTATATAAGGGAGTGCAGTCTGGTCCAGAAGTCCCAGAGATCCAGAAAGCAGCAGATGACATCTGTGTCCCCAGGCTGTGGTCATACAAGAGACTGCATCTTTTGTCAGACCAGACTGAACCCAGGGTCATCACTCTCTGGTCTTCCTTCCACGCTTCCTTCCACGCTGTGGCTCTGGTGGTGGAGTTGTGGCAGCAGGAGGAGGAGGAGGGGCCAATTCACTCAGGTGGGTATTGGGTGTTAGTTCCCCACTCACCCCCTTAGGACTTTATACAGAAGGTCCTCACATAGTTTGCATTGACCCTCCTGCATGCCCTGCAGTTTTGTGGCAGCCATGCAGGCAAAGGCCTCTTCAGGAGTGGGTAAGGCTCTGAGGGACGCAGAAGCCTACTGAATGAGCCTGAGCGCAGAATCCTGCATGTGAGTCGCCTTCCTCGCTCTTTTGTATGGAAGGCGGAGGGGAGGAACCTGTGATTCGGTCAGGCTTCGACTTGTCCCAGGCTTCTCCTGGCTGACACTTAGCCCCGCCTCCTCCTGGCTGCAACTTAGCCCCGCCTCCTCCTGGCTGCCACATTCCACAGCCTCCTCCTGGCTGAGGTCTTCCTGTGTATAAAAAAGGGACATAGTTTTAGTTTTTGATTCATCAATCACACACAATTGTCACCTCATGATTGTTGCTAATTGAATGTTAAAAAATCTAACAGACTATCCTTCTGAGCCCAGCGTTTTTCATTCTTGTCCCAATTTTTGGTGCCCACTACTGTCTATTGATATGTAATCAGCAATTAGAGATCAATAATGACATCTAGTAAACGTCATTTATTTATTGACCAGAAATCTGTAGAAGAATGCTATACCTGGCTCAAGCTGGGCTCCTCCACTTCTTCCTGGCTGGAAGGCCCAGGTTGGACATCGGAAGCCTCAGCTTGGGTGGAAGGAAGAGTGGAAGGAAGAGTGGAGAGGGATTCCCTGACTTCAGTGTGGTCTGACAGAAATCGCAGTCTCTCATAGTACCACAGCCTGGGGACATAAACGTCATCTGCTGCAGCTCCGGATCTCTGGGAATCCGTGACCTTCTTGCGCTCCCTAAGATAAGTGCTCCTCAGGCCACCAATTTTAGTCTTTAAATAGGGGATGGTTGCTGTGGGGACCACCGGCGTCACCAACTCCAGCAGTTTCTCCAGCGCTGCCTGCCTCTTTTGTTTATTGTTGTAATGGGGGTGTCTCACCTGCCACAGACAGGGCAGCTCCCTGTATTTGTCTATGAACAGGGGGAGGAAATTGTGGTCGTTGAAGCCATCCATTTTCTCTGCAAGACACAACACAAGACAAACCCTAATGTCAGGCCAAACTCTTCGAATCTTGTTACAATATAGGCTTCAATTTAGAAGCATATAGGCCCAAGTTTGTCTCTTACCTTCGTTATCACGATCGGCGCCTCCCATACTCCTTCCTCCGCTCACAGATCGTACGTACTACGCAAGCGTGTTACGCTTTATACACACTGCGCATGCGTGTAACTCCGCCCGCCCCTGACGTTCTTTCTTGTCTATTCCCCGCCCCTTTTCATTCAGCACAGTGGGGGAAGAGCACATGGCGGAGACACAGCAGGTGCATGCTAATTATAGAAACGAGGAGGAGGAAAGCCCGGATCCGGAAACGTCCCGATCCAGAAGGAGAAGATTTAAAGCCTCAAATATGTCCTTTGGGGAGATGTTGGAGATGGTTGATATCCTGAAGAAGGCCGACTATGACGGGAAGTATGGACCTTACCCCAACCCCAATGTCAGAAAGGCCAAGATAATGGCGAAAGTGGTCAGGAGTCTGCACCAGAATTTCGGGGTATGTCGATCGAAAGATCAGCTCAGGAAGCGGTGGTCGGACCTAAAATTAAGAGAGCATGAGCAGTACCGAAAGATCCGGAGAGTGCTTCAAAAAAGTAAGTAGTTGTCCTGTGTTCCTATTCTTTTTGTCTTGATTACGTTCGTGCTGCTCCATGTGCTTTTCTTAAAAGTGTTATACAGTTTTAAATGTTAACTTTCATGTTCATGGGCACATTATTCGTTCGTATCAAACATTTTTCTTTCGGCCTCTAAAACACCATTGTTTTGGCCATATGCATTTGCCCACATTCTTTAGGGCCTACTTGTATGAAACTAATTTAATTGTTTAGATGGGTTTGTTACTAGAATGAAATGCAAACTAGATTCTGTGTAAGGAGAGGACACTCAGCAGCTGTTTTCACATCTGGACACTGGAACACTAGTGTGGGACACAAGAACACCATTTTATTAGGGGGGCCACACAGGTGCTCCAGTGTATACTATAGGGGTGTCTCCATCTGTGAAGCTTGTACAAAACAGGTAAAGTATTGAAGCTTGACAAAGAACACTCAAAATTCTACATCTTGGAACTCTGCCAAAATAGACAATTGTACCCCACTTCCAACCAATGTTTCATCTTTAAAGTTCTGCCATCAAATATCTGTGTGCTAAGTATACCATTTTTGTTTAACATAGAGGAGAAAAGACTCGGAGGACACCCCTCATCCGAGGAGACCAGAGACCCCCCCTCTGGAAGAAGGGGAAATACCCCAAACACAAGAAGAGCAGGAGGAGGAAGAAGACGTGGTGGAACTAGTCACCACAACAGGTGAGTGTGTGTGACCACAGGCTCAGGTAAGAGATGGATGCCGGCATATTTATAATACCTGCTTTTTTTGGTTTCTGTCTTTTTAGGTGATCGTGACGTTGTGGATCCTGATCCTTTCACCTCGGAAAGTGCCCAGATCCTGATTGGGGAGATCATGTGGTGTAATTTAGCATTGGAAAACCTCAAGAAAAACATCAATGATGTTATTCAAAAAAATAATAACATCATTGATGTTTTGGGGAGAGTTTAAAACCCTTCCAAATCCCTTTGTTTTTTTGTGTGCTACAATGTTTAAAATGTTTTTGCGATTTTTAGAAAAGCCAAATTTGGAGGATGCACACAGTGTGTCAACATGTGCTATCTGCCATCACGGGAGATCAATGGACGCATTTTGGGGGTGCAACCCCTTCCTCAATAATAAAGTCGCTGTGAGGAAGGGGTTGCTCCCCCAAAACACGTCCCTTGATCCCCTGTGATGGCAGCTAGCACATGTTGACATTCGTAAATTGTTGTGCATCTTCCAAATTTGGCTTTTCCTGGGGTGACTTCACCCCATCTGAACGCAATATCAAACACAGTTCCTAAATACTCATGTCTGATATTGCCTTCAAGTTCTACCTAATGTGAACTTTGTAAGTTCAAGATTTGTGTCTTTCTTGTTTGGAAACATGCCTGTTTTATCTTAAATGGACATTTCTATTTTTGATAATTCCACCCCAAAAATTGTTATACAACAAACATGTTGGTTTGTTTTAAAAACCTTTTCTAATTGCACATGTGATTGTGCAGGTATTAAAAAGATTGTTAATCAAGAATGTGTGGATTATTGTCTCAACGCTACACCACTTTTGTGGTGATGTAATTGCTGCTTTCTGTGACAATGGGGGTTGTTTCCTAAGGGCAAATCCACTTTGCACTACAAGTGCAGTTTCATTGCATTTTCAAGTGCACTTGTAGTGCAAAGTGTCTTTGCCTTTAGTAAATAACACCCAACAGTGCTTTGTATTAGGTTACATAATCACGCCATTTTCAGGACTCACCACATTTCTGTCAGGGTCAGCTAAAACAAACACAAGCAGTAAATGTCACCAAAGATTAGCTTAATTTTTTTGTTTTATTTGATCAAGGTTTCACAAATTGTCTGGCATATTGATGGCCCTCCTACCCGCAAAGAACTCAGGGTATCTTAGCCGGACATCATGGGCACTCAGGGAGGGCAAGCCAGGAAGGCCACTTTCAAGCGCCATCAGGGTTGTTTCATTTATAATTCCAGCCTCAGGCCCAACTGAGCCAGCATAGTTGGCAGAATGTTGCTGTAAAAAGTTATGTAGAACACAGCACGCCAGGATTATATGATTCAGTTTATACTCCGCCATATGGAGGGGTGTAAGAAATAGGCAGAACCGGCTGGCCATGATTCCAAATGTGTTCTCCACCACTCTTATGGCTCTGGCCAGCCGGTAATTAAAAACCCTCTGGTCCAGGGTGAGGGTCCTCATCGGGAATGGCCGCATAAGGTGGTCCCCCAGCGCAAATGCTTCATCCGCAACGAAGATGAATGGGAGTCCTTCCACATTGTCTTCTGGAGGTGGCAAGTCCAAGCTGTCATTCTGGAGATGCCTGTAAAACTCCGTCTGGGCAATGACGCCACCATCGGACATCCAGGCATTCTGCCCCACGTCCACATACAGGAACTCATAATTAGCCAACACCACCGCCAACATCACAATACTATTGAACCCCTTGTAATTATAATAGTATGACCCTGAGTTGGGTGGTGGGACGATGTGGACGTGTTTCCCATCAATTGCCCCTCCGCAGTTAGGAAAGTCCCACCGCTGGGCAAAGTGGGAGGCCACAGTCTGCCATTCCTGTGGCGTGGAAGGAAACTGTTGATGAAAAAAAAAAATTAGTCTTTTTGCACATTAAAACATGGAAAGCAGATTAGACACAAACATTCTTGGCCAACATACAGATAACATTTATTAAGGGGAATTTTACAACACCAAAGTATAAGGTACACCTATCATATCCCCCCCCCTCATGGGCCATTTCTAACATTATAGGGGGGGAACTCTTGGACAGGTAACCCTCTCCACTTCATTGAGAGATGAATGCCTAAATAATGGGTATTACTTGGAACAGCCCCTCCTTAGTTACACTATTCCACTGGACAGGTAAGAAGTGTCATAATACAAAGATATAAATACACATTGTACACATTTGAGCACATTTGGACATCCTGCTATTACCTATCAAGATAATAATAGTATACAAAAACTTTAAACAGTACCATTTGAAAGTATTCAGGCAGGCCCTTGCACTACATGCTTTGGGGAATTCATCCATACATCTGAGCACAAAAGAGATGGGTATAGTGTGTATGGGTTTGGCAAAGTCACCAGATAGATGATTGAGGATAGATAGAGAATTGGGATCAGCTGACTTAGCAGTTGGGGGGAGGGAGGGTTAAAATGATTTGGGGTCCCCCCAAAAAAAGCCTCTGGCACTCTGCCTGAATTTAAAACACAAATCAGATTTCTAAACATTTTAGGGGGTGTTTGGGGTAAAGCACTACTATGGAGCTGATAAAATACATTGTTAAGTGACTACATGAGGTGAATATAGGGCCAGGAGAGCATGCTGGGGAGGTAAGTGAAGACAAATATGTATGAAGGACAACAAAAATAATGACATAAAAATCCAGCATGCATGAGGACAAAGGGGACATTCACAGCATATTACAATCATGGTAATTAGGGAATGTGGAAAGAAATACAATATATTATCAAGCATTAAATACAATAAATGTGATATTAAAGGATAAAAATCTTACCTTCATATACTCCTTCTGCAGGACCTGGATGATGGCAGAACAGGTCTCTGGGATAATGATACCCAGAGCCTGGGGGGAGATGCCTGTAGAGAACTTGAGGTCCTGCAGGCTTCTCCCCATCGCCAAGTACCGCAGGGTAGCGACAAGCCTCTGCTCTGGAGTGATGGCTTGCCTCATGCAGGTATCCTGCCTGCTAATATAGGGGGTCAGCAAAGCCAACAAACGGTGAAATACGGGGTCCATCATCCAGAGAAAATTCCTGAAATCATCAGTATTATTCTCATGGATCTTGCGGAGCAAAGGCATATGACAGAACTGGTCATGCTGGAGCAACCAATTCTTGGTCCATGAACTCCTCCCCACCCTGTTCATGGACTGGACTTGTGTCAAGGTCAGGACCCCAACACCAAGCCTCCACACAGCACGAACTCTACGAGGAGTACGTATACGCAACATGGCTAGAAAACGGTCAGCTGCTCAGAACGAAGTAACAGAACGCACTGAAGAACAGCAAGGCCTGTGAAGAGCGACCTGAAAAACAGTAACGAACGAACAAGAACACAATGACTAAAGTCACGCGGAGCTTGCTTGCACACACTGAAGAGCAGATACAAACCCACAAGCACAAACTGAACTGCAGAAAACGATCTGAAAACCACGAGTCTGAAAAAGCGCGAATCATCTCTCATCAAACTTTTACTAACACGAGATTAGCAAAAGGAGCCCAAAGGGTGCCGCGCTTGGTTCTGAACTGGCCTTTTCCAGTCTCATCGTACGTGGTTTACGTCACCGCGTTCTTGACGATCGGAAATTCCAACAACTTTGTGCGACCGTGTGTACGCAAAACAAGTTTGAGCCAACATCCGTTGGAAAAAATCCTAGGATTTTGTTGTCGGAATGTCCAATCAATGTCCAACCGTGTGTACGGGGCATAAAAGGATGGCTTTCAGATCATGCTGGTTATGTATAATAGTTTTTCTTTAATTATATAATATTTAGTATTTTCTCTCTTTTGTCATCTTTGTTCTTTTTTTTCTTTCATTTTTCTTGCTTAGGTGTTTCGTTTTTTTTGCTGATATATTTTTTCTAGCTCCAGATCACTGTTTCCATTTCCATTTTTTTAGGAACTTTTTACCGTATATACTCGAGTATAAGTCGTTCCGAGTATAAGTCGAGGCCCTAATTTACCACAAAAAAATGGGAAAAACTTAGTGACCCGAGTATAAGACGAGGGTGAGAAATGCACAGCTACTGTAAGTGGAAAAGAGGGTCAACAATGCCCATTTGCAGCCGCAGTGTGCCCATTTGCAGCCATAGGTCCCCCGAACTTCAAACTCAGTAGTTAAGGGTTCCTAGATGCCCCCTAGCTGCAGCCAAAATTTGGGGTCTCTGAACCCAAATGGTTCCCGAAATGACATTGCTGCAGATGGACACAGTTGACCGACTTTGGGGCCCCGTATCTCAGGGCCACTTAGTGCTAGGAACCCCAAATTTGGTGTGCTTGAAATTTTCTGAACCAATGTTTGGGGCCCTGTATCTCGGGGACACTTGGTGCTAAAAACCCCAGCTTTGGATATTTTATGGTGCTAGTTCCACTGAGTTTGTACACCAAATTTGGGGTTCCTAACACAAAGTGGCCCTGAGATACGGGGCCCCAAAGTCGGTTCGGAAAATGAAATTTTTTGCTGCAGAAAAGTGCTTGACTCGAGTATAAGTCGAGGGGGGCACTTTCAGCACAAAAAAATGTGCTGAAAAACTCGACTTATACTCGAGTATATATGGTAACTTTTTTTCTGGTATATGAGGTGCAGGCATATAGGAATATTCTGGTCTATATAGTGCACACAGATATGTAGGAATACTTGTGGATGATGGAGAGTACTTTCAAATTTTAACAATACCCAGATTAAGGGTGTTATGACCACTGGAACAAACTGAGGTCAAGTAGTTTGCTTCTCTGTTCATTATATACAGTGCCTTGAAAAAGTATTCATACCCCTTGAAATTTTCCACATTTACTTATGCTACAACCAAAAATGTAAATTTATTTTATTGGGATTTATTGGGAATGACTCTAAACATACAGCCAGAGCTACAATGGGATGGTTTAGATCAAAGCATATTCATGTGTTTGAATGGTCCAGTCAAAATCCAGATCTAAATCCAATTGAGAATGTGTGGCAAGACTTGAACTTGCTGTTCACAGACACTCTCAGTTCAATCTGACAGAGCTTGAGCTATTTTGCAAAGAAGAATGGGCAAAAATGTCACTTTCTAGCTGTGCAAAGCTGGTAGAAACATACCTAGAAATACATGCAGCTGTAATTGCCACAAAAGGTTTCTACAAAGTATTGACCCAGGAGGGCTGAATACAAATGCACGCCACACTTTTTACATATTTATTTGTAAAACATTTGGAAAACCATTCATTTTCCTTTCAACTTCACAATTATGTGCCACTTTATGTTGGTCTAAAATAAAATCCCAATGAAATACATTTATGTTTTTGATAGTAACATGACAAAATGTGTAAAATTTCAAGGAGTATGAATACTTTTTCAAGGCACTGTATGTATAAAGGCTGACGCCTTATCTTTTTCTGCCCCATCTTAATTTCTCCATGGCAGTTTTGGATTAATTGCGGTGAAAGTATAATTGTGCCACAAGCATAGGGGTGAAAATGGCTAAGCATTGGAAAGCCTCAGGTAAACAGGTGGGTTGTGTTTTGATTATTATTGGGTGTATACTCTATATGTGTTTAGTTACAGTAGCTTCAATATTGTCTGAAATGGGACCTGTGAGTCACCGAAATGTTGGTGGTTCTCTTTTTTTGTGTGCTAGACATTTATTTTGCTGTCTGTGTCCCCACTGTCCAGGTAACAGAACTGGAAGTGAGGGAAAATCCCCTCAATAGCGAGACAGATGGCAGTAAATATATTCTAAAATATATTCTAAACTTTCCTCAGTCTATTAAAAACATAAAAGTTTTTGCTTCATTAATTTAACATTTTTAAAGCTTATTTAATAAGACAGTTCAAAGGGCAATTATGATGTGCAAAGTGCATTAAGCTTTACCAGCTACCTAGCTGCTTGCCGACCGCCGCACACAGACATACGTCGGCAGAATGGCACAGGCAGGCAAATGGGCGTACAGGTACGTCCCTTTAAATTTGCCTCCTTTCGGGCGTGTGCGCCTGCCGCACGCCGCGGGTGCATGCCCGCGGGTGCATGCCCGCGGGTCCCGGGATCTCCGGCGGCCTGTGATTGCGGTATGGAGAGGTAGAACGGGGAGACGCCTTTGTAAACAAGGCATTTCCCCGTTCTGCCTTGGGTAATGACAGAGATCTACTGCTCCCTGTAATCGGGAGCAGTGATCGCTGTCATATCCTAGGTAGCCCCTCCCCCCACAGTTATAATCACTCCCTAGGACACACTTAACCCCTTCATTGCCCCCTAGTGGTTAACCCCTTCACTGCCAGTGTCATTTACACAGTAATCAGTGCATGTTTATAGCACTGATCACTGTATAAATGACAATGGTCCCAAAATGTTTTAAAAGTGTCCGATGTGTCTGCCATAATGTCGCAGTAATGATAAAAATTGCAGATCACTGCCATTACTACTAAAAAAAAAAATTAATAATAAAAATGCCATAAAACGATCCCCTATTTTGTAGACACTATAACTTTTGCGCAAACTAATCAATATACGCTTATTGAGATTTTTTTTACCAAAAATATTTAGAAGAATGGAAAAAACTAGAATCGCGCTAAAGCTGTGAAATCAAAATTAAAAAAAAAAAATAAGTGCAAACTGACACACTAACCCACTAATTAGAGGGTGATTAAATTATAGCATGTATGTGCAACCATGTGTGTTATGAACTAGAGTCTTGAGTTTTGTATGCACCAGCACACATGGAAAGACATGTAATAGCAGATAGTGATTAATCAACTGAACTGAATGACTGAATAGATAACATATAAATGCAAAGTGTCCATTCATATAGCTAGAGTATAAACAATATTCACCCGTGAATAAACTATAAAAAAAAATTAAATTAAAAAAGTCCATCCATGAATGAGAAGAATCTTCAATGTTAAATGGAGAAATTGTGCAAAATCCACCACCATTGTGTAGAGAATTACTTCTTACCAGAAGCCCGTGATCCCCCATTACAGAGGATCAAGGGAAGCCTGTAATGATCGATACCCTCCAGGGTATATCAGATGGAACCAAATCGCCTGTAGTAATAATGTAATCTCCAAAAACACCCAGCGGAACAATTACTCCTCAAATCACCTCATTTAATTCCCAGCCCATACGTGGATGTGTGTGGCGTGTAAAGATATAAACGCTCCAATAGTGTAAAACCAGATCCACATGATCCCCAGCTTTTCAGTCTGGTGGGTCACTTAGGGCTTGGTATGGATGTCTTTAAGATGGTGGATAGGAGATCAGGTCATCATATCCAGGGTTACTTGGTGAAGGGTTTCAGCCAGACAAAACACGTACCTGTAGCTCCAGTGTGTCGGCTCTCAGCGTCCAGAGGTGGGTAATAAACCCAATAGCGAGCAGTGATGATGCCATCCTCTATGATCGATCCCTGATCAGTCCTCACACTGAGTCCAATGTAGAAGAATACATATCGGCCTAAACTGAGGAAAAAAATTGTTCTTTCTATATATTTTTGGGGGATATTTATTATAGCAAAAAGTAAAAAATATTGCTTTTTTTTCAAAATTGACGCTCTTTTTTTGTTTATAGCAGAAAAAATAAAAACCACAGAGGTGATTAAATACCACCAAAAGAAAGCTCTGTTTGTCAGAAAAAAAGGACCTCAATTTTGTTTGGGTACGAAGTCGCACGACCGCGTAATTGTCAGTTAAAGCGCAATGCCGAATCACAAAAAAGGGATCCCTTTGATAAAGTCACGTGGGTGTGATGCAACGCGTCAGGGTAGGAGGAGCCAGGTGCCGACGCTTCCCGGGGACGGCCGTACCCGGAAGCCTTATTGTCTCTGCTACAATTTCGCTGACAGTTTTCAGTTTGTAATGTAAGTTACTACTTTTTTATCAATAAACTTGTATTGGAAGTACTTCACTATGGAAGCATCTCCTTCTTCATTGTCATTTTGGGGTCGGTGGGAGCACTGGTGACTAGTTAAAGAGTCTGACCCAGGTACACCCTTTGGAAGAGGGGGACGGCTGTTGGAGCACCATCCCTTACAGAGGAATATTAACTATTTGCCTGACTTGGCCCTATGGGGGCCGCTGATAGAGGTGAGAGGCTGGGGGAAACACCTGTGTGCTGCACCAGTTTTTCAAGTGTATGAATCCAGCACAAAGTCACGCTACTGGCATGCTAATATCAACCATTTGTATGGACATTATGAATCACATTGCATGAAGCATTATCATTTTGGACTTGATCACAGTTTATTGTCACAGTTTTTTTTTTTTTCTCTTTTTTTGGGGGAGAGGTGTTGGATTTTGGGAGTCTATTTCAGAGTCAGATCTGTATATTATGTACGGCTCAGCACTTATGTCATTTTTTTGCACTTGATCACTTTGTATTTATATGTGTTATAGAGTTGCATTTTATATTTATTATTGCATCACAGTTTCCATCAGTAATATTTATTTTGTGGAGTAAATTTCATTAAGCTGAAGAAAATTATGCATAATGTATGACACATTTTGAGGAATTGTTTATTTTCATCATTTTGACTGTGTTTTAATTAGCACCTTCAGTCACAGTTTCGCATAGTCTGATTGAGGAACACTTGATTTATTGGATGATATATAGTTTATTTTGTTTTATTTACCAGTATTCAATATTTTTGTTGATTTGATTGCCCCCTAATGGGAGAAGTGAGTATTGTTTATCAAGAGAGTTTTGAGTATTGAGCAGTAAGGAAGCATTTAGATTTTTTAGTTTGAGATTTACATCAAGCGGTAAACTTAGACTAGCGCCACATAATGTTTGCACATTGTTGTTGCTCTTTGCATTGGCTTTTTGGATAAACATGTGAGATTCATATAATAAAGTAAAAACAGAGCATTATAAGTTCAAAAACCGGAAAATTTATATCAAATACTTACCGTAATTTTCCTTTCCTGATAGGCTCCATGGCAGCATACGTGTGGGTAGGCTCCGCCTCCATAACTACCCAATAGGACCCCTCTCCCATAAATCTTTGCTCTAGGCTGCTATCGTTGCTATCCATGTTCCGTAACTAGCCTACTCCAGACATTTGGGAGGGACTCCTGCTGCCATGGAGCTTATCAGGAAAGGAAAATTACAGTAAGTATTTGATATAAATTTTCCGTTTTCCTGACAGGCTCCATGGCAGCATACGTGTGGGAAATAACTCGCCAAAACACACCCGGGTGGGCAAAAATGTTTGAGCAAAGAAACCAAATTTATTTTACATTGTCAACCGACAATACTTGTAAACCAAAATTAGTGGATGACAGAGCAGCAGGTTATTAACAAATGTGTTAATAGAAGACCAGGAAGCCGCTTTACAAATTATTTCAGGCGCGACATGCTGAGAAGCTGCCCACGAGGTCGAGATACTCCTGGTCGAATGAGCTGTCACTGCCTCTGGAGGAGTCAAGCCCTTTGCCTTGTATGCCCTCTGAATGGTCTGCACAATCCAAGAAGAAATTGATCTGACCGAAGCTCGCATTCCCTTGTTCTTACCATGGAGAAGAACGAAAAGGAATTCCGTTTGTCTGAATGGAGCCGTGACCTCCAGATATTGTTTTAGAGTGTGGCCTATGTCAAGTGGATGAACATCCTGATTATCCGTTGTCCTGAAAGTAGGAAGTACAATCTCTTGGTTTTCATGAAAGGCTGAGGTCACTTTAGGGTTTAACCCTAGCATGGGAATCAACACTACCCTGTCTGGAAAGAAGGTCAAAAAAGGTTCTTCTGAACCTAGATTTCTAATCTCCGACACTCTTTTAGCCGAAGTCACAGCTACTAAGAAGGTGGTCTTGAGTGTAAGGTCTCTCATGGAAAGAGGTTTGTCAGGATCTGATCAGATATTGGAGAGAAAATCCAAGACAATAGGGAGGTCCCATTTGGGAAACCTAGGTCTTCTTTGAGGTTTAAGCCTGATAGCTCCTTTAAAGAATTGACGAACCAATGTGTGATTTTCCCAAGATACTCCTGTGAAGGCTGAAATGGCTGAAACTTGAACTCTTAGTGAGCTGACTGCTAAGGATATGTCCAGCCCTGATTGGAGAAAACTTAGAATGTCCTGTACTGCTGGAGAGTTACACGGATTTGACCTGGAAGACATATGATCAGTGAATTTAGACCATATACGTTCGTATACCCTATTAGTACTTCCCCTCCGGGCACTAAGAAGAGTTGGAATAGCTTCTTAAGGACAACCTAGAGATTCAAGCCTTTCCCTCTCAAGAACCACACCCTGAGGTGTAGGCAGGATGGGCATGGGTGTAACGCCGTGCCTTGATACAGTAGATCCGGCCTGAGAGGTAGGGGAACTGGGTCTTGATAACTCAGGAGTGATAACAGAGGAAACCACGGCCTGTTGGGCCAGAAAGGAATCACTGCAATGATCTCCACCTTCTCTGTTCTGAGCCTCCAGAGAAATTGAAGAATCACCGGTACCGGAGGGAAGGCATAAGCCTTCTGAAACTTCCATTGATCTGAGAGAGCATCTATTCCATATGCCTGAGGGTCTCTGAACCTTGAATAATATCTGGGCATTTTGTGATTGCATGGGGAAGCAAACAGATCGACCTCTGGAAGTACTCCCAGGGTCAGAAGCCACTTGAACACCTCTCTGTGGAGAGATCACTCGTTGTTGTCCATTTGAACTTGCTTGAGGAAGTCCGCCTGTACATTCTGAATCCCCGGAATGTAAACTGCCGAGATGTTGGACAAATACTTCTGAGCCCAGCTCATTATTGGCTCCACTTCCTGTAACAGCAACCAGCTGCGAGTTCCACCTTGCTTCTTTATGTAAGCCACCCGGTTGTATTGTCCAACCTAAGCATTACTGATGACCCTTCTATTAGATGGCGAAATGACAGGAGTGCCTGAAAGGCGGCTCTCAGCTCCAGAATGTTGGAGACAATCCCTCGAGCAGGGACAATCCATCGGCCTTGAGCCACTTCTGAAAGGCAGTGAGCGCCCCAACCCTGATTGCTGGCATCCGATGTTATTGTGACCCATGAGATGGGAATGATTAAATGGTGATTGCGCAGATTTTTCCCTTGAAGCCACCAAAGGAGAGACGTTCTCATGGTTGGAGTAAGGTGTATGCGCTGGACTTGGCTGGAAGAATCCCATTGTTGAAGGAACCCTTTTTGGAAGGGTTGTGTATGCCATTGGGCCCACTTCACCATAGGAATGGTGGCTGTCATCGTGCCAATTACTTTCAGGCATTGGAGAGCGGAGCGGTGATATGACGCAAGGGCTGCGTGTATTCTGTCTCAAATCACTCCAATCTTCTCTTCTGGAAGGGAGATGGTGCCTTCCAATGTGTTAAAGTGAGCCCCTAAAAACACCAGAGATTGAGTTGGCTCTAGATGGCTCTTCTCTAGCTTCAGAAGCCACCCGAATTCCTGCAGGGTGGAGATGACTAAGTTCTTGTGCTCTAAAAGTCGGTCTTTGTTCTGAGCTAGGAGAAGTAGGTCGTCTAAATAGTGGTGGAGACGAACCCCCTTGATGCGAAGTAGAGCCACAACAGACAAAAGGACCTTGGAGAAGACCCGAGGTGACGTTGTTAGGCCGAAGGGTAGACATGTGAACTGCAGATGCTGATTGCCTACCGCAAAGCGGAGGAATTGTTGGAAATCTGTTGCCAGTGGCACATGAAAGTACGCATCTTTTAGATCGATTGAAATCATCCAATCCCCCAGATGTATTGATTGTTGAATCGTAAGTAAAGATTCCATTCTGAACTTTTCCTTTCGGATAAAGGAATTGAGATGGGTTAAGTCTATTACTGGTCTCCATGTACCGTTTTTCTTCTGTATCATGAACAGAAGAGAATACATGCCTTTGCCGCGTTCGTTTTCTGGAACAGGGACGGCTGCGCCTTGATCCAATAAACAATTCACGTAGGTTAATAGGACCTGCTTTTTCTCTTCTGAACCTGGAAGAGATGTGGGAACAAATCTGAGTCTTGGGGTATTGTTGAAGACCCACTTGTGACCGGAGGAGACCGTCTTGATGGTCCAGTAATCCCGGATTGAGGCCTCCCAGTCATGCCCGAAGTGGCAAAGACAAGCCCCCACCTGGCATGCCTGAGCGGACCCAATCTCAAAAGGACTTAGTGGAGTCCTGGTTGCCAGAGGAACCACCCTTTGCGGGTTTCTTAAAGGAGGACTGCCTGGATTTCCAGGACCTTGAAAACTCCCGACCAGGACTGTAGCTGCGCGATTCCCTAGCGCGATCAGAATTTTGTTTTCTAGGAAAATTGCGTTGCTGATTTTGTAGACGTCTGTCTTGAGGGAGGAAACCAGACTTCCCACCTGTGGCCCAGGCTATGGCCTACCATGGACGGAGCCATAAGGCACGACGTGCCGAAACAGCCGCCAACATAACCCGGGACATCAGGCAGATGACATCAATATATGCCTCCCCAAGAAAAGCTGATGCCAGCCTGATCTCCTGGATAGGAGAATCCTTCGCTGTTTCAGTAGAGATACCTCTTAAGAACTCATCCATATTATCAGACCAAGATTCCAAAGCTTTCGAGACTGCAGCTATTGCAAGTACTGGCTTACATGCCATTCCTGACGTCAGGTAGACCCTTTTTAAATCTGAATCAATTCGTCTTTCCAAAGGATCTTTAAAAGATACAGTATCTTCTAAGAGAAGCGTTACATATCTTGCTAGTCTCATCAGTGCTGCATCCACTAATGGAGCTGACTCAAGGTGCTTTACTTCCTCTTCCTTAAAAGGATATAGTTTCAAGACCTTTGCCTGCATGGAACTTTTCTTGTCCATCTTGCTCCATTTCTCAGAAATGACATCTCCCAGCTCAGAGAGAAAAGGAAAATATTGACCCTTATTGAGCTGCTTGAAAAACTTTCTCTGTTTTGGGGGGGGAAGTAACTGGATCTTCCCACTTCAGGGCCTCTTTTACTGCCTTCACCAAAGAAGGGACTAAAGCATATTCGAAACCCCACGCCAGGATCTTCCAGATCCGATTCGCTGTCAGAAACAGGAGCAGAAGGGTGACTTGGCTGGGAAGACTCCCATGTCTCATGCACAGAACCTTCTCCCACTGGAGGGCATAATGGGTCTGATGGGGAATCATGGGGCTGTTGAGCCTCTCTTTCCTGTAGAGATTCTTTCACAACCCGCCTCACCATAGATTCTAAACGCTGGTCTGCACCATCCCTCTCATCTGCAGCTTTAGAGAAGCAGTGATCACAGAGAGATTTGTCTGCTGGAACAGGCATCCTGCTCCCCCAGCATGATTTTCCTGATCTCTTGCTAGAGTGAGATGAAGGGGGGTGAGAAGGATCTTTATTGCGTTGTTCAGATCTGGAAGGAGATCTATGATGGCTAGACCTGGAGGAAGATTGCCGGCGGTGTGATTTTGATGAGCCACTTCCTTTATGGGAACTACAGTGTGGATTAGACCTAGGAGGGCTGTGAGGAAAGAAGCACAGAAAAGATAGAGACAGAAATCAGCTAGTGTCCTAAAATCCTACTCTCAATCCTTGTACAGGTAGAAAAGCATAACTGCAAACATACCTGCTACAAGCAGGCTTGACAAAAGACCTCATACCCAGACAATAGAACTTGTCTTACCTTGACACGTCAAGATAGTTGCCCCGGAAAGTCGCCGTATGCCCTACGATCATTCCCGGGGCTCTGAAAGCTTACCACAGCTTTCAAAAGTGGCGCCCGTGACATCGTTGCCGACGTCAGACGCGAGACGCTCGCGCGCATGTGCGAACCAAGCCTCGACTTCGTATCAGGTCCGCGCATGTGCAAAGTGCACGCCGGTACCCGGAACTAAACAAGAGAGCGGCTGCTGGAACACAGGAAGCGACTGTACCAGCTAGGACACCAGTGATGGGAAATAAACATACAGAAAAGGTACCAACAACACATAAACACTGCTGCCATCCATACACACACACACCGGACTCGGCAGCAGATAATGGTCGCCTGAAACATTAGCGCACATAGTGCGCACATAGATGAACCAATCCAATCTTCAGCGCTACTCTGCTATACACTCCATACCCTGCTTAACAGTAAGGGCCTATCGGAGGAATTTTGGCACTCGGCTGCTTCGATCGTAGGGGGATTTATCTTCAAGTAGGAGAACCAACACCTGGTCCTATGGAGGAGGACAAAAAAGGAACATGGATAGCAGCGTAGAGCAAAGATTTATGGAAGAGGGGTCCTATTGGGTAGTTATGAAGGCGGAGCCTACCCACACGTATGCTGCCATGGAGCCTGTCAGGAAAAAATGTTAACATCTGTTACAGGCTCACAGCAATACCACCATTTTTCTTTTGCTTGAACATTAATAAATTAATGTGTGCCTGGTGATATGAGATATTTACCAAGCATGATATTGCAGGCATCTCAGTATACACTTTATATATTTTACTGTATGACTTTACCAGAAATTTCTCCTGCGCTCAGGTATTAGATTCCTCCATGTGTGGTATGACTGAATGCCTCAGTGGTAATTGCCGTCTTGCAGCTCTCCTCAGAATAATGGGTATTCATAGACTACAAAAAAAAGGAAAGAAAGGAGGGCGCACCGACCTAGTGCATTACCACTGGTAACAATTATTAAAAAAGTTAAAACAGCAAATGAATACTCACAAGCGAGCATGAAATATCTGGCATAGACAGTAGCTGCAGGTGAGCAGAATCAAACATCAAAAAACCCTGGACCGGACATCGGGTGAATGGGGCAATGGCTGGCGCGTTTCTGGGGAGAACCCCTTTCTTCAGAGCCTAGACGGGTAATGGCTGCTCACATGTGAGAGCTCCTCTATATGTGTGTGCGTGTAACTATGCATCCCAACCCCCACCTGCACCTGCCCACACAGGCCACGCCCACCTGCACAGGGATCGCAACCTCCTATTGGGGAATGGTAGGGCCCTCCCTAGTGTCACTCAGTCACCATAGCGACACCACAACGACATTTTACCAGTGACCCCGCACATACATGGCCAAAATACACCAAACTCAAATAAACAGATGTATAGGATAAAGGAGCGGCCACATCCTGATGTCAGTTATGAACTATATGAGCTGACCGGCGAAGGTGGTCAGGCAGAGACACTAGCCGTACCACCTCCACAGTTGCCGCGTATTAAAAAGGTGTTGGGGGCATACAGAATACTAACTTACGCATCTTCGGGTCTTCTGCTGTTGTCTGCCGCCGGTGGAACGCACGCTGCCTCGATAACCAGGAAGTGCGGGTCCGTTTGCGTTCCACCGGGGGCTTCCGGCTGGCCCAAAACGTCACTACCGCTCGCGCGTGAGCACAAGACGGGGCCCGGAAGTGCGGGCGGATATGCGTTCCACCCGCTACCTCCGGCCACTGTAGCAACTGCGCTCGCTAATTGCAATGAGCGTGTGGATGCGCACGCATCCATAGTGGACGAAATCATCCCAGGCACTGTGCGTATCACGCTGGTAACTCCCCTATGAAGGTGCCCATTGTGGATGTAGTGGAAATGGATGGATAGGCTAAAGGAGAGGGAGGGACCAAAGGGGGAAGGGGGGGAGGGGGCCAAACCCGAGAAGACTGATGCTGCGAGACGGCAGGGACGCACAGGACACCATATAACACAACACACAGAGGAGACCAGCCTTAAAACAGTTGGTCATTAGAAAGTCCCCAAATTTAAAAAACAGTGGTAAAATGTAGTAAAAGGAATGTGTTCTTAGTATTCAATACGAACGTATTGGACCACATTAAAGATCATAGACCCTTTAGGCAATCCCCATATGGAGAGTATACATATGTATATATATACATGAGTGCACCTTCTCAGAAGGACATACCCATGGGAACCTGATGCACACATATATACGGGGCTAGACCCACAAAATCATACACACATGAGTCACATATACATATACATATACATATACATATATATATATATATATATATATATATATATATATATATATATATATATATATATACATCCCTGAGGTACATGACTAATGAAAAAAAACAAAAACATTTTTTTTGATGTTTGATTCTGCTCACCTGCAGCGACTGTCTATGCCTGATATTTCATGCTCGCTTATGTGTTTTAACTTTTTTAATAAATGTTACCAGTGGTAATGCACTAGGTCGGTGCGCCCTCCTTTCTTTCCTTTTTTTTACTGTATGACTTTAGACATAACATCTATTTTTGATATTACTTTTATCAAATCACTTAAAAAAACATATGTGAGCTGAAACGGACTTAAGGTTGTGTACATTGTAGTGCACAAACATCCCTTAAAGTGTATGCTGCACACGTAGCTAATGTCTGTTAATGTCTGTAATGTATAATTTTCCACTGCAAAATGTTTATCTGACACAAGGCTCTGCATTGCAGCTAGCATTTTAATTTTGCTTCTTTGAATGCTTAGTCAACAGTGGATAGTAAGGAAAAAGTTGTAGCACTTTTCACATGTAATGGCATAGTACTGTAATTTCTCTGATAAAGTCATTCCTGACTTTCATTTACTCTAAACAATACCTGACTCTCTGGCTGACGCTGACTTTTCTAGCCAGCCAACTGTTCCTTGTGACTACAGCTCAGTCAACAACTACATCAGTTTCTCTTTTTTGCGACCATTGCAGAACTTGCTTGTTATAACTGATGACTACTACCTTGCCAAGGTGAAAATAACATTTATATGAAATTCAAAAATTGAGTTTTCAAAAAGAATCCATATGGCAAATTGTATAGCTGTTTAGAATGGAAATGTATGGGGTTATAAGCTTTTAAATCAGCACAGAATGTTTGTCATGGGTAGTACAACTGATGGCCATTTTTCGTTAAAGAATTCTAAAGCAATAATGTGGCTACATGCACTTAGTTCCCAGAGGTAGCTTTCCGCTATAGAGTCAGGGGCCTAAGTAAAACAGTACCAAAGCACCTCACACTTTATTGCTATTATTCTGTGTGACAAACCCCTTTCCTCAAACAGGTCTCTGTCCGCCCTAAATGCTTCCTCTGTCCAGAACCAGCACTATCCAAGACCCTTTAGCCCACCCAGTCACCAGACAACACCAGTCTTGGAGTGGCAAACAACAAACTCATTTATTATCACACATGGACACAACAGATAAAATAACTCAGAGACTCTTTCCCCCCACCCTCGGAAAACAGGGCGGGTTAGACTGTCCAATGACAATAGACACACAGGTCAGGTGTGTTCAAACTTCTCCTCCATAATATCCAGAGCAGACAGACACAATACAACATTGGAATACAGCCCCACCCTAACCGATCACAGCAAAGAGTCCACAACAAAATGAAACAATATACAATATATATATATATATATATATATATATATATATATATATATATATACATATATATATATATATATATATATATATATATATATATATATATATATATATATATATATATATATATATACAAGATTGAGTCTGATTAGTACAGATCAGACTGGATTTCTCATTCACCTCTCAAAGAGTATTGTTTCCTTAAAATCCAGGGCCCATAATCAGTCGGCAACAGGCCTGCATTCAGTCTTCTCCAAAAGCCTCTGTCCCAGCTAGGTCTGTCACACATCTCCCCTTTCGGCAGGAGACTAACACAGGAGGAGAACCCAGACGGGTTGACTCCGAAGTTAGTCCATAGTTCCAGTCCCCCAATGCCGGTATCCACACAGTACCCCAAATAAATTGTCCCAAACAAAGCATTACTCACCCAGCCAACCTCTGCCTCTCTCAGAGAACACGCCTGCCGCTGGGGAGAGGCCTGGACTGGCCCTTCTCCCTGGAGTCTTTTCAGCCGCTGGAGAGAAGACAGGGTGACTGGGCTCACTCCATCATGCTGTTGGGGATCTGGGCTGACCACCCAGCATCCCTGGGGTATACAAGTGGAGACTGAAGTCCCATCCACTTTTGGTAGGTGAAAATCCCCCAGTGCTTTCAAAGCATGGCTAACATCCTCCTGTCCCAGTGCCGCACCAATTTTTTGGGTTGTGTCAGTTAAGACCAAAGTCCCCTCCACTTCCACAGGAACTCCCTTTTCTGTTAGGTGAGGGCAGAGGCTAGCAGCACTCTGCTCTGTTGCCAGCCCTTCTGCTGGGTTGCTGTGAGTGGAGACCGCAGTCCCATCCACCGAT